>NC_057733.1:22128871-22151360 GCF_004010195.1 Chiloscyllium plagiosum
TGGTGCGGGTGTCCCAGAGGTGTTCTCTGAAACATTCCGCAAGTAGGCGGCCTGTCTCCCCAATGTAGAGGAGGCCACATTGGGTGCAGCGGATGCAGTAAATGATGTGTGTGGAGGTGCAGGTGAATTTCTGACAGATATGGAAGGATCCCTTGGGGGGAAGTGAGGGGGGAGGTGTGGGTGCAAGTTTTGCATGTCTTGCGGTTGCAGGGGAAGGTGCCGGGAGTGGAGGTTGGGTTGGTGGGGGGTGTGGATCTGACGAGGGAGTCGCGGAGGGAGTGGTCTTTCCGGAATGCTGATACGGGTGGGGAGGGAAATATAACCTAGTGTTGTGTGATTTTTAATCATAGAACAGCTACACCAAAGGACAAAATTAAAAATCACAACACCAGGTTATAGTCCAACAGGTTTATTTGGAAGTAGTAGCTTTCAGACCGCTGCTCCTTTATCAGCTAGTTAATGGGGCAGGAGCAATAAGACACTGAGTTTATAGCAAAAGGATCTTACGATCCTGCCCCACAAGTTAGCTGATGAAGGAGCAGCGCTCCGAAAGCTAGTACTTCCAAATAAACCTGTTGGACTATATCCTAGTGTTGTGTGATTTTAACTTTGTACACCTCAGTGCAACACCGGCACCTCCACATCATGACCACAGGTTGAGGCTAATCGGACAATCAGTCCGCGTTGCCTCTCCATAGGAGCTTGGCCAG
The DNA here is from genome assembly GCF_004010195.1 of Chiloscyllium plagiosum. NCBI lineage: Eukaryota > Metazoa > Chordata > Chondrichthyes > Orectolobiformes > Hemiscylliidae > Chiloscyllium > Chiloscyllium plagiosum. Next base: position 22,129,582 of record NC_057733.1, read on the forward strand.
TCCTGCTTCCGCAATTTTCCCTGAAGCTTTGCAAATAAAATACTCCACGGACCTCAAAAGGGTTTGGGATGTTTCTAGGTTCTGTGTCAGTGGAGGTTTCCCTCCTGCCAGGCTGCGGTCCCGGTTCGCACGGGAACAACCCCCATTCACCAGTACAATAACTGCTCTCGGGGCAGTTATCCTCACACTGTCTAACGGACGATCGGAAAAGTCTTTCGTCCTCCCCCATCTCTCTCTATCTATTTATATCGCTCTTTGTCTGTCACCCTCACCATCGGAATCGGTTCATAATCCAAATCGGAATCCTCCATCGCGCTCCCCCTGGCCGCGCCGCCCGCTCATCAAGGACCCCGTGCCTAGGGCGGCCTCACAGCTGCCTGATTAGCCACTGGAGTCCCGAGCTGAGCAAACCCTGGGCTTGACCTCACGAATGGCAAGCGGCGACGGTTGAAGGAAATTCCACCAATTTCCCGCCCTTGCCTAACATCAGAGGCTGTGAAAGTTGTGCCAGTGTCCTGCAGACTCCACCACAATAAAAACAGGAGAAAGGGAGGACTGCAAGTGCTGGCGAGTGTGGCGCTGGCAAAGCGCAGCAGGTCAGGCAGCATCCGAGGAGCAGGAGAGTCAGCGTTTCGGGCAGAAGTATTCCTGATGAAGGGCTTGGGCCCGAAACGTGGATTCTCCAGCAACACACTCTGGCCCATAATAAAAACAGCCCTGCACAGTCATACTGACTGAAGTGATAAATTTCAGACAATAGCCCAGATTCCAGCATCACCTTCCCTAAGTCTGTCCTGTTCCACCGGCGGAACAAACCTAGCAGAGTTGGATGTACCTTAGCACCTTCAACATAATGAAACGACCTTTTCACAGGAATATGATAAAACAACGTATAACACTCTTAACAGATATTAAGCCAGACCAAAAGCGTGTATCAGAGACACTTTCCTTCTTTAAGTTAGTTAAGAGAGGTAGTTGGGACGGGGGAAGATATTCCAGAAATTAGGATCCAGTCAACTGAAAACACAGCCACCGTTGCACAAGAGACCAGAATTGAGGATGACATTATCTGGAGGCGGTGGAAGGACTCAAAAATAAAGGTGAGGATTTTGAAATCAAGACATTGCTTGAGTGGTAGCCAACATAGATCAGGAAGCACTAGGTGATGCGTGACTTGATGTGAGTTAAGACTCAGGTTTAGATGAGCTGAAAGAGGCAACAATGTCGAAGAACGACCAGTAGTGCTTATGAATGGTCAAGTCTAGAAGGAAACAATATGAGCATGAGGGTTTCGACAACAAATGAGATGAAAATAATAATGCTAACAAGTGGTCTTGATGATGGCACAAATATATGAGAACAGAAGCTTATCTCACACAGACATTTAACACCAAGGTTGTGAAGAGACTGGCTTAATCTCAAATTGTAGCCAGGAAGAGGGAAACAGTCTAGCTCGGAACAATGTTTAAAGCAGGAACCAAAAACGAGAGCTGCAGTCATCTCGCTGTTTTTTGAAAACAAATCTGCGCATCTAGTATCAGATGTCAAGTAATAAATGTCTCATAGATTAACAACAGTGACGAGACAGTGCAAATGAGATTCACTAGGATGTTGCCTTGGCTGGAGCAATTCAACTATGAAAAGAAACATTAGATATGCTGTGTTGTTTTCCTTGGAGCAGAGAAAGCTGAGGGGAGCTGATTGAGGTGTACAACGTTATGAGAAATGTAGTTAGTCAGTAATGTTTCCCCTCAGTCAAGAGGTCAGTAACCAAGGGCACAATTTTATGATAAGCAGCAGGAGGTTTAGAGAGGATCTGAAGGAAAGAAAAATCATCCAGAAGGTAATGGGTATCTGAAACTCACTGCCTAAAAGGATGGTAAGGGCAGGAACTCTCAAAACATTTAAGGAGTATTTGAATGGGCACAGAGTCAAAATTCTAGGGCTTTAATTGTTTATTATCAATATTAATGAGGAGGCAAAATGTAGTATGTCCAAATTTACCGACGGCACAAAAATAGGAGGGTGAGTTGTAATGAGGTCATAAGGAATTTGCAAGGGATGTAGATAGGTTGAGTGAGTGGTCAAGAACTTGGCAGATGGAGATGAGAGTAGGAAAGCATGAGGTCATCTGCTTTGGTAAGAATGTCTGGTATTCTCTACTCCAAGAGTTGTTCACACTAGATCACTTGAATTCTTAAAGAGAGAGACGGGTTTTTGAAATATTGAGCAGTTAAGGTCTATGTGGAGATGACATGAAAGAGGAGTTGAAACCTGGGGCAAATCAGCCAGAATCTTATAGAATGGCAGAGCAGTCCCAAGGATTAAATAGCCTATTCCTGCTCCTACTTCTTAGTTGCAAAATTGCAACAACTATACTTGCAGTTACACTTCGCATTGCCACAGAAAGGCTGCCAACATTATCAAAGACCCCTCCCATCCTGGTATTGCTCGCCTAGAATCTCTTCCATCAGGCAGAAGATATAGAAGTTTGAACATACACACCAACAGGTTCACAAACAGTTTCTTCTCTGCTGTTATTAGACTGATGAATGAACTCTCTAACTTCAAATAATGTTGATCTTGTTAATGTTGATCTTGCTTCATGCATCTCCTGTGCAGTGTAACCTGTATACCTCACTGTACAAGCAGGAGAAAGTGAAGACTGCAGATGCTGGAGAGTCAGAGTCGAAAAGTGTGGTGCTGGAATGCACAGCAGGTCAGGCAGCATCTGAAGAGCAGGAGAGTCGACATGGTTAAGATCATCGGCTCTCCTGCTCTTCAGATGCTGCTTGACCTGCTGTGCTTTTCCAACGACATACTTTTTGACTCTGTCCAAGCACCCTATGATCTGTATGTTCTTGCTTAGTATGATGTACCTGTATTGCTCGCAAACAAAGCTTTTCACTGTACTTAAGTACACATGACAATAAATCAATTAAATCTTTAAATTATTGGACTGTACTAAGGTTTTGAACATGTATAGACAGCTGATATTAACTGGATTTAAAATTTCAAAAATAAATACATTCCAATAGTCAATATATTCCTAAGAAGGCATTCATTCCCAGCAGTTTTCATGGCACAAATGGAACATTCAGTAATAATACAAAGAAATGAGTGATTTTAACATTGGTAACAGTAATAGCATTTAAAGACCATCCAGATATGGAATGCAAGTGTCAGTTCAGTTTGGAACAGAGATCAAAATCAAAAGGAGTGATGACAGAGACATTCATTAGATTTCATGTTGAGTCTGATATGTCTGTTCCTCAGAACTTTTCTAAGTTATATCAGACTTGAAAATAAAGTCAGTTCCTCTCTCCATGGATGCTGCCAGATCTGCTGTGTGTCTCCTGCATTTTCTTTTACTTTAGATCTTCAGCATCTGTAGTATTTTGTTTTTATTACATTGTAGAGACACCTTTGACAGTTTTGAAAGACGACAGGAATTCAGAACTCTAACTAAAGAAGAAATCCCAGGAATGTCTGAAGAACGAGTAACATGATGTTTTATTTGCAACTTTAAATATCATTAAAGAATTATATATTCAAAACAGATCAACCAAGTTTTTGAAATGGTGCATCACACAGACACAGAAGAGGGCAATATTTGTCAAGCCGAGGGAATTGTACTCATCTCAAGAAGCTTTAGCTCAGTAATGAAAGTTCAAGCACAAATGCAGTCAATTGCGCTATTTTGGATGCAATCTTATTTGGAATGCATTGGTTATAATATCACCTCGATTCTCTAAATCGTAAGGATTGAAGGAATTTGAGAGTTCTACGTGCTTCAGGTTTGAGAATGACAAGACACTAACATCAATGAATAGAATGGTAATTCCCTGTAAAATAGTGGGGGGAAATTGCTTTATCCAGCCCAAACCCCCTCTTCGACCCTCTGCCTTATCACACCCCCACCACATCCTCCTTCTTCCCTCTCTTACCCACTCACCGCATCCTTCTCTTCCCTTTACTCTTCCTCCAACCCAATGCCTCCCCTCCCCTCTCATCCTTCCAACCGTCCGGGCACGCGCACCCACTGACGTATTCAGAACGGGTGCCTCGCGGTCACGTGTCCATCTTAACGGGAACGCGTACTTGGACTCTGCCCCTTTCCCAGCCCATCCACCAATCAGTTGGAAGAGACTGCTCCGCGAGGACGCGCACGTCACCCGCTGCCGCCTTGCGTGCGCGCGGACGAGATGCATCGGGGGCGCGCGTTCGCCTCCCCTCCCCGATTCTCCTGCTCCCTCTTTCTGACTCTTTGTGCCGAGGAGACGCGGGCGAGAAGACACAATGGCGGACGAGAAGCCTAAGGTAACGGGGCAGCATGAGGCGGCTCCGGGCTTAGCAGTCGGATTCCCGCCTTCCTCCTGTCGCTCTCAATTTCCCGGCCCTCAGGATTCGGTTGTTTGGCCCGAGGCCGCTCCCTCCCTCGTTCGGCCCTGTTTGAAATTTTGCCGCCATATTCGGAGCGGCTGGAGCCCAGGCCTAAGGCCTGGGTTTCTCTGGCCCAATCATTCAGGCGGGCTGGTCAGTTCTGGTACTGAGTGAGGGCCCAATCCCTGCACTGAAGGTGTGTCGAGCATGATGAGGGAGAGCCCAAAGCCATGTTCACCTCTCTGCGTTTTTAAAATAATAACCATCCAGAATTCCCATGCAAGACAAGCCTGATCGATATAATGACCAAGTTATACATTAATATGTAATGGCCATGCTGTACCATAATGCATATGGTCAACTATATCTTTGCAATACTGATCAGTTTTTAATAGTGTGGCTATATTTAGTAGTATTTAGTAGTGAAGCTACGTTGTGTTTTATTTCATTGCTGTCGTACCAATGTACCAGTGCCACCTACCTCCCAGGTGAATGTAAAATATTTTTTTTAAGAATAAAATCTATTTTGAAGAAGGGCTGCATAGCCAATATTGATTTCTTAATTACCATCGCCAAAACAAATTACCTGCCCATTACCATATCGCAGTTTGTGGAAGCTTGTTGTGCACAGATTGGTACTCACTTTTCAGCTGTGACTACTCTTCTAAAGTTGGCTGTAACGTGCCATAAGGACATCCAGTGATTGAGAAAGATTGCAGTATACAAATGCAAGTCTTTTGGGAGAAAAACACCACTATATGTCTATAGTGTGTAAAACATAATATGACTATAAAAACTTGAGGCAAGATTGTGATATCAATATGACTACATATGTGCTAATTTGCTGTCTTAAGCAGAGATGGAAAACATCTATTGCCGGTCAGCAAATTGAAGATATGTGGAAGGAAGACAAATTTCTCTCACTGATGGCTTGCTGGGAGCATTTCAGTGCCTCCACTGCCATGTGGAGGCAACATAGAATTATATAATCCATTGTGATGGGTTTATTTCTTACCAGATACAGGAACACCTGAGTTTATGATGGAGTTGTTGCAAACTGAACCTTGTTTATAGCTGAGTCATTTACACACAGGTACAAGTGAGAAATGTGTTAGTTGGTAAAGAACAGATGTTGTGATGTCTTCATGCACTTTGGATGTTGAAATGTTACCTGTGGGTAGACAAATGAGATTAGGAGTCTTCATGCAAATGTATAATTTGCATAATATATTTCCTTTTTAGTCTTTGTGTCCTTATACTTGAAAGATACTTTTTGGACCCTGTACTGCTGTGAGTTTATCTTATGAGAAGCTGAGCCATAAAGATCAGATTCAATCCAGTCTGTACTTTTAGTTGACCCCAGCGAAAGCGCAGATAGAAATGTTCCAAACAAAAACAAAATATTGCAGATGCTGGAAATATAACATAAAACTCGTAAATGCTGGAAACACCAGGTCTGTGGGTAGAGAAGCAATAACATTTCAGGTCAGTGTTCAGTTCTCACAAAATGTCATCTACTTTATAAGAAGGGAAATAATTGACCAGAAACAGAATAAAGAGGGAACATTTTAGTGAATGCTAAAAATTTGAATTAAAGTTAATATTAGCATCATTGTCAACCACAGAGATAGAAACGTCGGCAATGAGGTAACTTAAAATAAACCAACAAATACTTTGTTTTCTGTGAAACAGTCTATGTTTAATTGTCAAGATCTCTGTGGTCTAAAACAAACAGACCTCTCAGCCAAAACTACAACATGCTCTCTTGATAAAGGGAGAAGCATGCACAAAATGTAGTGAATGGAGGATAATTAAATATAAATGTGCGGGAAATCCAATCCCAGCAACTTTGTAGAATGTTTATATTGTAGATAGAAGCCATTTGGTCCTTTCTGTCTAGAACAGATCTCTGAGAATGTTAACTTTGTGCCAGTCTCTAGTCTTTTCCTTGTAACCCTACACGAGATTAGGTAATTATAGAAACATAGAAAAAATACAGCGCAGTACAGGCCCTTTGGCCCTCAATGTTGCGCCGATCCAAGCCCACCTAACCTACACTAGCCCACTATCCTCCATATGCCTATCCAATGCCCATAAAGAGGGAGAGTCCACCACTGCTACTGGCAGGGCATTCCATGAACTCACGACTCGCTGAGTAAAGAATCTACCCCTAACATCTGTCCTATACCTACCACCCCTTAATTTAAAGCTATGCCCCCTCGTAATAGCTGACTCCATAAGTGGAAAAAGGTTCTCATGGTCAACCCTATCTAAACCCCTAATCATCTTGTACACCTCTATCAAGTCACCCCTAAACCTTCTTTTCTCCAATGAAAACAGCCCCAAGTGCCTCAGCCTTTCCTCATACGATCTTCCTACCATACCAGGCAACATCCTGGTAAACCTCCCCTGCACCCGTTCCAGTGCCTCCACATCCTTCCTATAGTATGACGACCAAAACTGCACACAATACTCCAGATGCGGCCGCACCATAGTCTTATACAACTGCAACATGACCTCAGGACTCCGGAACTCAATTCCTCTACCAATAAAAGCCAGTACGCCATATGCCTTCTTCACCGCACTATTTACCTGGGTGGCAACTTTCAGAGATCTGTGTACGTTGACACCAAGATCCCTCTGCTCATCCACACTACCAAGTATCCGACCATTAGCCCAGTACCCCATCTTTTTGTTACTCTTACCAAAGTGAATCACCTCACACTTTCTTAATTATTTAAATATAAGCAATGCTGTTTTAAAGTCTCAATCAAACCTGCCTCCTCTACACTTGCAGGCAATGCATTCCAGTCCTTAATTACGTGCTGTGTGAGAGAGTTTTCTCACTTAACATTTACTTCTTTTGCAAAGCAACCGTCCCATCTAGTTTTCAATCCATTTGAGTGGGAACAGTTCATCAGACACCTCATGATTTTGAGAACTTCTATCATTGATTTTTGAGAACTTCTATCAAATCTCGTCTTAGCCTTCTCTCCTGGGAAAATAGTCCTAAGTTCTCCAAGCTCATTCTGAACTGAAGTGTCCCATATCTGGAATCATTCTTGTAAGCCTCTTCTGCAGTCTGTTCATTGTATTCACGTTCTTCCTAGAGAATGGTGCCCAGAATAGCTGAGGTCCAACAACTTGTACAAGTTCATCATTATCACCTTGCTTTTGTATTCTGTGCCCCTGTTAATGAAGCCTATAATACTGTATGCTTTATTAACAGCTCTGTACCTAATCTGCTACCTTCAATGACTAATGTACATGTATATTGAGTTCTCAAAAACAAAATCAGAAATTGCTGGAAAAACACAGCAGGTCAGCCAGCATCTGTGGAGTGAAAGCAGAGTTAACGATTTGAGTCCAATGAAGAAGGGTCACTGGACTTGAAACGTTAACTCTGCTTTCGCTTCACAGATGCTGGCTGACCTGCTGTGTTTTTCCAGCAATTTCTGATTTTGTTTCATATATCCAGCATCTGCAGTTCATTTTTTAAATCCAGTTCTCTCTGCTTCTGCAGACCCTTTAAAGTAACATCCTTATTTTATACATCTGTGTACCAAAAGTGTATCACCTCGTAGTCGTCCACCTATTTGCCATCTATCCATCCACTCTGACAGCCTATCAATGTTGTTTTGAAGCTCAGCACTGTCATTCTCACAATTTATAATTCTTCAAGTTTTGTGTTATTCGTGCCTTTGAAATAATCCCCTCCATAACAAGATCTAAGACATGTATATAAATCAGGAAAAGCAAGGATCTCAGTAACAAATTCTGGGGAGCTCCCCTATAAATCTACTTCCAGGCCAAAAAATACCATAGGGCAAAAGTGTTGAGCAAATTATTGGAATCGAAGGCCGACAATTCCCAGAGCATGATGCCCTCTACCATAGGGTCCTAAAACCAGTGGCGGCAACGATGGTGGATCCATTGGTTATAACATTCCAAAATTCCCTGGACGCTTGAAAGCTTCCAGTGGTTTGTAAAAATCTGAATATAATACCATTCTTTGAAAAGGGAAGGAGGCAGAAAGTCGGAAACTTTCTCCCCTTGACCAGTTAGTTCAGTATGTTTCATTGGGTAATTGTGAGAATCCATTATTAAGGACGTAATAACAGGACATTTGGAAAGTCAAAATAGAATCTGTCAGAGTCAGCATGGCTTTATGAATAGTAAATTATGTTTGACTAATTTGCTAGAAGGCTTTGAAGATGTAACAAGCAATATGGATAATGGCAATCCTGTAGTTATAGTACTTTTGGACTTCCAGAAGGCATTTGATGAGGTGTCACACACAAGTTTAATACATAATGTAAGATGACATGGGTTTAGGGGTAATTTATAAGCTTTAGTGGATTGGCTAACCAACAGAAAGCAGAGTCAGGATAAATGGGTCGTTTTCTAGTTGGCAAAACGTAACCAGTGAAGTGCTGCAGGGTTTGGTCCTCATGCCCGATTATTTACAATTTATATTAATGACTTGGATGTATAGCTAGAAAGTGCTATTGCCACATTTGCAAATGACAATAAGATAGGTGGGAAAATAAGTTGCAATAAAGAAAAAAGAAATTTACAAGTAGATAGATCAGGTAAATGGACCAAATGGCAGATGAAGTTTAACATGAAGAAGGGTTTATGCCCAAAACATCAATTCTCCTGCTCCTTGGATGTTGTCTGACCTGCTACGCTTTTCCAGCAACACCTTTTTCAGCATGGATAAATGACAGTTTATCCATTTTGGACAGAGGAATAGAAAGGCAACCTAATATCTCAATGAACAAAAACTTCAGAGAGCTTTGGTGCAAAGAAATCTAGCTGTCCTGTGTATGAATCACAGAAAATTAGTGTGCAGGTGCAGCAGATAATAAGAAAGGCAAATGAAAGTTGAGCATTTATTACAAAAGCAATAAAATATAACTACGCCAGTGTTAATACAACTCTACAAAGTATTAGTGAGACAACACCAGCAGTATTATATATAACTTTGGTCCCCTTACTTTAATACAGATGTAATTGAATTGGAGGTAGTCTAGAGGAATTCACTGGATGGATTCCAGAGAAGAAGGGTTTGTCTTATGAAGAGAGATTGACAGGTTTAGGCCAATGCTGTGTGGAGTTTGAGAATTAGAGGAGATCTAATTGGGGTATATAAGATGCTGAAAGCAATTGACAAAGTAGACATAGAAAGGATGTTCTGAAGAAGGGTCACTGGACTTGAAATGTTAATTCTGCTTTCTCTTGATAGATGCTGCCAGACCTGAGTTTTTCCAGGAATTTGTGTTGTAGAAAAGATGTTTCCTCACGTGGAACAATATAGAATGGTCATTGTTTTAGAGTAAACTTTATCAGATGAGAAATTACTTCTCTTAAACGATTGTGAATCTGGAATTCACTACCCCAAAATATCGTAGATGTTGGAACATTGAATAAACTTAAGGAGGAGATGTACAGTTTTTTTTATTAGTAATGAACTGAAGGGTTATGGAGAACAGACAGGAAAGTGGAATTGAAGCCCAGATGATTGTATCAAATGGTGGAGCAGGCTCAAGGGGCTGAGTTGCCAATTCCTGCTCCTGTTCTTATTACTGCCTGTTTCATATCCCTCAGCCAATTTTATATCCACATTATTATTGTCCCTTTCATTCCGTAAGTGATGGCTTTCCTCACAAGTCTGTGGTGTGGCATCAAATGGTATCTGGAAGTCCCAGTACACCACAGCAACAGTCTTGCCATCAACAACCTCTTCCGTTACCCCTTCAAAAGAAACCTCATGGGTTAGTTGATATGATTTTCATCAACAAATCCGTGCTGACTTTTCCAAATCAACCTACATTTTCCATGTGACTGTTATTTCTCTCCTGAATAATTTTCTTTAAGGTTTCCTACCACCAAAATTAAGCTGACTATTTTTGTAATTATTGGGCCTATCTTTACAAGTTTTCTTGAACATGTTTGCACTTCTTCACAAAAGCACTATCCCTTCAGATTATGACTAGTGCCTCTGCAAATTACAGTTTCCCTTTCTTCAGTGTCATTGACCTATTTTATCCAGTGCTTTATGAACTTTAAGTACTAACAGCATATACAATAATTCCACCATGCTAATTTTGAACCCTTCTAGTGACTGAGCTTCCCCCCCGTCACCATGATTTAGGCAGCATTTGACTCCGAGGTAAAGACCAATGCAAAATGTTCATTCAGCTGCTGATTTATTTTTAACAAAAAAGATTGGCATGATGGCTTAGTGGTTAGCACTATTGCCTCACGGATCCAAGGAATCAGGTTCAGTTCCACTCTCAGTTGACTCTGTGTGGAGTTTATACCTTCTCCCCATGTCTGCAAGAGTTTCCTTCAGGTGTTCCGGTTTCCTCACACAAAGATGTGCAGGTTAGGTTGATTGGCTGGGCTAAATTGTCCAGAGATTAATGGGTTAGGTATTGGAAATACAGGGTTACAAGGATAGGTGTGTGGATTTAGGTGAGATGTTTGGAGGTTTGATGTAGATTTACTGAGTTGAACGGCCTGCTTCCCGCTGCAGGGACTATATGATTTAATGCCCCAGCCCCAACCCTTGCCTCCAGGTATAAATCTCCATGCTCGTTCCAAATATGCACTCGTTTACTCTTTTACTGTTGATGCGATTATAGAAGGTTTTGGGATTTCCCATTCTGTTAGCTGCCAGTCTTTTATTATAATCACTCTTTGCTTTTTGTGCATTTTCATCTTGCTTCAGAACCTTCTGCATTCGATTTGGTTCTTCGTTGTTTAAATACCTGACACTTGCAAGTGCACATTTCCTTTAACTTAATTTTTATTATTTTTGCTATCCAGGAAACTCTGAATTTTTTGTTCCATCTTTTCCTTTTGAGGGAATATATCTTGAATGTGCATCAACCATCTACTGTTGGAATGTAGCCCATTGTTCAGCAAATGTTTCTCCTGCCACCCCTTTGTTCCAATCTGTGGGGTCCAGTTCTTGCTCCATTGAACGTAGCTGTTGGTTGTTTGTTTGATTTATTTTTCCTCTGGATTGACCAATGTCCCTTTATACTGTCATTCTACTATGATACAATGATCTCTGCCCCCTGTGATCCTCCACAGTTGTTTGGTCTACTTGACCTACCTCATTGTGAAGAATCAGATCCAGTGGTGCCTCCTTTTTTTGTTCGACAGGATACATACCATTGTACGGAATTTCCCTGAACATAGTTTGCTGCATTTATCCCTTGCTGCCCCTTAAACTACCATTAACATGCCCTATATGTGCACTGATAAAGCCCCCCCCATTATAACTGCTCTATGATGTTTATGTGCCTCTGCCATTTCCTTGCAGACATGTTCCTCTATATCCTACCCATTAGCTGGTGGTTAGTACCTGATAGCGAGCAATATTAGTGCAGCCTTCTTAGTCCTTAGCCGTAGCCAAATTGATTCTGTCCGTGAACTCTCTGAAACATCCTTTTTCTCCAGTACAGCAATGTTCTCCTCAACCAAAAGCAGTACCACTCCTTCTTTTCCATTTGTTTCTGAACATTTTGTCACCAGGGTATTTAACGTCCAGATCTGCCTTTCCTCGAATCAACTCTGTTATCATGGCAATATTATAATCTCACTAGGCAATCAGTGGTTGTAACTCTTCAATCCTTTTAATCATGCTTTCTATATTCACATACATACAGTGTAACCATGGTATAGACTTCAGTGCTTTTTCCCTGATTCAGACTCCTATTAACTAAATATTTCCATTTTAGTGCTATCTGCATCTCTCAGCATTTCATGCATCCTCTTATTAATTTCAAGTAGTCTCTCCTGGTTCCCACACCATTGACAAGTTAGACTAAGCCCTCTCCAACTGTACCAGCAAAATGCCCACAAAGAACATGCTAAGTTTAGATACAACCCATCTGGCTTGTTCAGTGCTATCTCCTCCAGCTAATCCCAGCGTCCCAGGAATCTGAAGCTTTCCTTCTTGGACCATCTTTTCATTCAACTGTCTGAACTTGCTATTTCTAAACACACTTGCATGTGGCACTGCAAGTAATCCAGAAATGACTGCTTTGAGGTACTGCTCGCAAATTTTCTGCCTGGCTTCCTAAATTGTAATTGCAGGGTCACATGACTCTTCCAACTTATGTCAATGTGGGCCACAGCCTCTGACTATTTGCCTTCTCCCAAACCAATGTCCTGCAGCCATTCTATTACATTCTTCATCTAACCACCAGAAGGCAACAAGCCATTCTACTGCTATATTGACAGCTGCAGAAACTCTTGTCTGTCTGTTCCCATTAATAAATCCCTGATTAGGATGTCTGTCCACTTTTTTTCCACCATTTTTCTACAGCTGGGCCACCCGTGACATGATAAGCTTTCTCTTGCTGCACTCCTGCAAAGCTCCATTGTCCTTACTGGTGTCCAGAATGCCACTGAGTCAGCATAACCTTTAGGGCTTCCTACAGTACATGCCTGTTTCTCTTGGACTGTCTGGCAGTCACTCATTCCCCATCTACTTGCTTTCCCCTAACTAGCAATGTGACCATCCCTCAGAATGCCCCATCGTGTAGTTCTCTGCCTCACGAATGTACCTTAGTGACTCTAGCTGCTGTTTGAACTCTGAAACTCACAGCTCAAGCTGGTGCAACCAGTGACACTTCCTGTGCATGGATTCACCTTGGTCATGAGAAATATCCGTAACTCCTCACATGTCTCAGAATAGGCATTCCATTTTACTGATCTGTCCTGTCATGTTTTAACATGAAAATTGTAAGTTACTTTAGAGTCATAGTGCAGCATGGAAACAGACCCTTCGGTCCAACCCGTCCATGTCGACTGTATTCTACTACTATTATCAACAACTGTAGATTAGAAAAAACAGAAATTCTTCTACCTACAAATTTGTTTTCCCTACGCTAGTTTAAAAATTTGTTTTTCAAAATTACTGGATTACAGTCCTCAAAAGCAGCTGCCCAGCAACCAATCTCAACTTTCCTGTGATGTCACTCTTTGACATTTTGCAAATTTAGCCAAGTCTCCAGGAAAGGTATGCTATTGTGAGTCTGGCTTCTCTTGGCTCCAGAAAGTAAGTGATAGATCCTGAACCTTGCTGTCTCTTTATCTTCAGCTCTGAATATGCTCCTGTTCAGGTCTGGCTCGTCTTATACCCAGAAGCTAAGTCAGTTTCAGTCCTATATCTCCAGGTGGAATTCAGTTTACCCAGTTATCCCAATTGTGGCTAGGTCTGTGCTGTTGCTGCTTGTATCCATTCTGAGAATGGAAAAATTGGACTCAAAGTTAAAGATATTATAATTCTTAAAGAATTGTGGGAAATATGATTACAACTGTGCAAAGACAGATACCAGGTTGAAAGATTGGACAAAATATATAAAACAAAAAATCTAAAAACTTAGAAAAAGGGGAAAATTAGTGTACAAGAGAATGCTAGCCAGAAATATAAAAATTTCAATACATATTTGAAAAGAGTTTTAAAAAGTGAGCATTAGTTCCATAGAAAGTGCCTGGAGAGTTGATAATGTGAAAACAAAGGCAGGTGAATTAAACAGATATTTTGCATTACTTTTCTATACAAGGAACATCCAGAGGCAGGTACAAATCAGGAAGTGCAAGGAAGGGAAGAACTTGAGAAAGTTCTAATTGCTCACAAAATAGTATTGAGTAAATTGTTGGATCCATTTTCTGACAAGTGTCCAGGTCCTGATGGATGTCAAGATTACAGTAGTGCTGGAAAAGCACAGCAGGTCAGGCAGCGTCCGAGAAGCAGGAAAATTGATGTTTCGGGCAAAAGCCCTTCATCAGGAATGAAGCTGGGAGCCTTGGGGGGTGGAGAGATAAATGGGAAGGGGGTGGGGCTGGAGGGTAGATAGCTGAAAGTGCAGTCGGATGGAGGTGGGGTAAAGGTGGTAGGTCGGAGAGGATGGCGGAGTGGATAGGTGGGAAGGAAGATTGACAGGAGGGGCAGGTCATGATGGTGCTGAGCTGGAAAGTTGGAACTGGGGTAAGGTAGGGGGAGGGCAAATGAAGAAACTGGTGAAGTTCACATTGATGCAATGGAGTTGAAGGGTTCCAAGGTGGAAGATGAGCCGTTCTTCCTCCAGGCGTCGGGTGGTAAGGGAGTGGCGATGGAGGACGCCCAGGGCCTTCATGTCCTTGGCAGAGTGTGAGGGGGAGTTGAAATGTTCGGCCATTGGGCAGTGAGATTGATTTGTGCAGGTATCCCGGAGATGTTCTCTGAAGCGCTCTGTGAGTAGGCGTCCAGTCTCCCCAATGTAGAGGAAACCGCATTGGGAGCAACGGATGCAGTAAATGACGTGTGAAAGTGCAGGTGAAGCTTTGATGGATGTGGAAGGCTCCTTTGGGGCCTTGGACATAGGTGAGGGGGGGAGGTGTGGGCGCAGGTTTTGCAGTTCCTGCGGTGGCAGGATGTGGAAGGCTCCTTTGGGGCCTTGGACATAGGTGAGGGGGGAGGTGTGGGCGCAGGTTTTGCAGTTCCTGCGGTGGCAGGGGAAGGTGCCGGGAGGAAAAGCCATTCCCTCACAACTACCTGGTCAGGTCCATGCCCCCTAGCAGCCCACCCTCCCCTCCCGGCACTTTCCCCTGAGCGAATTCACGTTTTTAGTTTAATTTTCTAATATTTCCTTGATTTGGGCAAGATCACCTTTGATAGGAAGATGAAAAATGAAACTCCTTTGTTCAATAAGGGAGGGAGACAAGAAGCAAGAAACTACAGACTGCTTAGCTTAACATCCGTCATAGGATAAATGTTAGAAGCTATTACTAATCAAAGTTTAACAAGGCATTTCTTTAAGTTTGAGGTAATTTGGGCAGACTTAACATGGTTTTATGAAAGAGAAGTTGAAACTTTATTGCTGGAACAGCACAGCAGGTCAGGCAGCATCCAGGGAACAGGAGATTCGACGTTTCGGGCACAGGCCCTTCTTCAGGAATTCCTGAAGAAGGGCCTGTGCCCGAAACGTCGAATCTCCTGTTCCCTGGATGCTGCCTGACCTGCTGTGCTGTTCCAGCAATAAAGTTTCAACTTTGATCTCCAGCATCTGCAGACCTCACTTTCTCCTTTATGAAAGAGAAATCATGTTTAACCAATCTGTTGATGTTCTCTCAGAAGTTAACATGTAATCGGTATAAAGGTAAATTGATAGATCCCATGGAATACAGGGAGAGCTAGCCATTTGGATACAGAACTGGCTCAAAAAGGTAGAAGACTGTTTTTCAGACTGGAGACCTGTGACCAGTGCTGAAAATGTGTTGCTGGAAAAGCGCAGCAGGTCAGGCAGCATCCAAGGAGCAGGAGAATCGACTTTTCGGGCATGAGCCCTTCTTCAGGAATGATTCCTGAAGAAGGGCTCATGCCCGAAACGTCGATTCCCCTGCTCCTTGGATGCTGCCTGACCTGCTGCGCTTTTCCAGCAACACATTTTCAGCTCTGATCTCCAGCATTTGCAGTCCTCACTTTCTCCTGCCTGTGACCAGTGGAATGCCACAAGGATCGCTGCTAGGTCCCCTACTTTTAATTGTTTATATAAATTATTTGGATGTGAGCATGAGAGGTATAGTTAGTAAGTTTGCAGATGACACCAAAATTGGAGATGTAGTGGGCAGCAAAGAAGGTTACCTCCGATTACAATGGGATCTTCATCAGATGACCAATGGGCTGAGAAGTGGCAGGTGGAGTTTAATTTAGATAAGTATGAGGTGCTGCATTTTGGGAAAGCAAATCTTAGCAGGACTTATACACTTAACGGTAAGGTTCTAGGGAATGTTGCTGAACAAAGAGACCTTGGAGTGCGGATACATAGCTCCTTCAAAGTGGAGTCGCAGATAGGTAGGACAGTGAAGAAGGTGTTTGGTATGCTTTCCTTTATTGGTCAGGTACTGAGTACAGGAGTTGGGAGGTCATGTTGCGGCTGTACAAGACATTGGTTAGGCCATTGTTGGAACATTGCGTGCAGTTCTGGTCTCCTAATGGAAAGATGTTGTGAAACTTGAAAGGGTTCAGAAAAGATTTACAAGGATGTTGCCAGGGTTGGAGGATTTGAGCTATAGGGAAAGATTGAATAGGCTAGGACTGTTTTCCCTGGAGCATTGGAGGCTGAGGGGTGACCTTATAGAGGTTTACAAAATCATGAGGGGCATGGACAGGATAAATAGTCTTTTCCCTGGGGTGGGGAATTCCAGAACTAGGCGACTTAGCTTTAGGGTGAGAGGGGAAAGATATAAAAGAGACCTAAGGGGCAGCTTTCCCACGCAATGGGAGGTACGTGTACGGAATAAGCTGCCAAATGAAGTGGTGGAGGCTAGTATAATTGCAATATTCAAAAGGCACCTGGGTGGATACATGAACAGGAAGGGTTTGGAGGGATATGGGCCGGGTGCTGGCAGGTGGGACTAGATAGGGTTGGGATATCTGGTCGGCGTGGACAAGTTGGACCGAGGGGTCTATTTCCTTGCTATACATCTCTGTGACTTTCTGACTGTATGATGGATGTACTGCGAATGATTTTAAAAGGTATTTGATGAAGTGTCATATCAAAGATTAATACAGATGTAAAAGCTCAGTGTATATCAATCAAACGTTGTTTGGTAACAGGAAGCAGAAATTAGGGATTAATTGATCTTTTTCAGGTTGGCAAAATGAAATAATGGTGTGCTGCAGTGATCATTGCTGGGACTTAGACTGTTTACAATTCACACAAGTGGTTTAGATGAAGCAATGGAAGGTTTGGTTGCCAAATTTATTGATGACTCAAAGGTAGGGAGTAAGTTGTGGAGAGGTTATGAGGCTAAGGGGGCGGCATGGTGGCTCAGTGGTTAGCACTGCTGCCTGACAAGAGTCAGGGACCCGGGTTCGATTCCCGCCTCAGGTGACTGTCTGTGTGGATTTTGCACATTCTCCCCGTGTCTGTGTGGGTTTCTTTCGGGTGCTTCAGTTTCCTCCCAGAATCCAAAGATGTGCTGGTCACGATGAATTGACTATGCTAAATTGCCCTTAGTGTTAGATGCATTAGTCAGGGGTATATATAGGGTAAGGAAATGGGTCTGGGTGGGTTACTGTTCAGAGGGACAGTGTGGACTTGTTGGGCAGAAGGGCCTGTTTCCATACTGTAGGGAATCTAATCTATGATCGATGGAATTGCAGAATTGTTGTGATGTAGATGGAGACCATTTGACCCATCATGTCTGCACCAGCTTTTTCATCATTTTAACGAGGGAATGGGCATAGATGTAACAAATGAAGAACAATGTGGGAAAATATGAATTGTCCATTTTGCAGGGAGATTATTAAAGCATATTATCTGAATGGTGAATGATTGCAGAGCTTTGAGATGCAACAGGATCTGGGTATCCTAATGCATGAATTGAAAAAGGTTTGTGTGCAAGTGGGACAAATAACTTGGAAACTAACAATGTTATAATTTATTGCAAGGAACATTGAACACAAATACTTGGCTGAGTGGAATGTACACCTTGTGCTTGTAGAAAGTCACTGACACACCATGTATCCTGGACACTTGTTCAGGGAGAGTCATTGGCTACACAGGCTTGAGATTCAGGTCTCAAAACTCAAGCACTGACTGGAGCCTTGTCCCGCTACGAGTCAATGAACTAAATGGACAACAGGCTTAAGAAAGTGGCTTAATAGCTGGAGACTGTGTGGCAGTGGAAGATTGCTTTTCGGACTGGAAGCCTGTCACAGCAGTGTTCCACAGGGATTGGGTTCTGAGTCCTCTTGTTTGTCATTTACATAAATGATTTGAATGAGAATATACAAGGCATAGTTAGTACGTTTGTAGACAACACCAAAATCGGTGGCATAGTAGACAGTGAAGAAGGTTTCCTAAGGTTACAAAGGGATCTTAATCAAATGGGTCAAAGGGCTGAAAAATGACGGAGGGAATTCAATTTGGATAAATGCGAGGTATTATGTTTTGGTACAGCAGATGGACATGGTACGGCCTTGGATAGTGTTGTAGAGAAGATATTTCTGAAAACTAATCCAGTGAAAATAATATGGATTGAAATTAGAAATAAAAAGGGAATGATCACCTTGATTGAATTGTACTATAGACCTCCCAATAGTTAGAGGGAAACTGAGGAACAAATATGTAAAGAGATCTCAGATATATGGAAAAATTAAAAGGTTGTAATAAAAGGCGATTTTAAATTTCCAAACATTGACTGGGGCTACCTTAGTTTTAAAGGTTTGGATGGTGAAGAAATTGTAAAGTATATTCAAGAAAATTTTCTTTATCAATATGTAAATGTTCCTATTAGAGAAGGAGCAACACTTGATCTTCTTTTAGGTAATAAGATAGGGCAAGTGATGATAGGGGAACATTTTGGGTTTGTGATCATAATTTTATTTGTCCTAAAGTTATGGAAAAGGGCAAGCCTTCCATAAAAATTAAAATTTTTAATTGAAGTGAGGCCAATTTTAATGGTATGGAATAACTTTCAAACTTGATTGGAGTAGACTGTTATCAAATAAAGGGACGTGTGAGAAGTGTGAGGTTTTCAAAAGTGCAATGGTGAGAGTTCAGAGTCAGTGTATTCCTGTTTGATTAAAAGGTGAAGATGATGGGATTAGAGAACAATGGATGAATAAAGATTCTAGTCAAGAATAAAAAAGAATCATATATTAGCTATAAACAGCAGGGTTCAAATGAACCTCTTGAACAGTATAAAGAGTGTAGGGACATTCTTAAGAGGGAGATCAGGAAGGCAAGGAGAGGATATGACATAGACTTGGCAAATAGGTTTAGGGATAATCCAAAGAGATTCAACAGACATGTTAAGAGCAAGAGAACAATTAGAGAGAGTATGGCTCCCTAAAGATCAAAGATGTTACCTTTGTGTTGAACCTCAGGAGATGGAAAAGATATTAAATGAATATATTGCATCAGTTTTTACTGTGGAGAAAGAAATGGAGGCTAGAGAGCTCAAGGGAAATAAATATTGATGTTTTGGAAACAGTTCACATTACAGAAGAGGAAGTGTTGGTGGTGTTAGAAAATATAAAGATGGATAAATCTCCAGGACCCGATCTAGTGCATTCCAGGATTTTGTGGGAGCTTAGGGAGGAAATTGTGAGGCTCTGCAGAAATATCCGTATCATCTATAAATGCGGATGACGTGCCAATGACTGGAGAGTGGCTAATGTGTGTTTAAGAAGCAATGTAAGGAGAAACCTGGGAATTATAGACCTGAGAGTCTGATTTTGGTGGTGGGTAAGTTGTTGGAAGTGATTCTGAAAGATGGATTTTTATGCATTTGGAGAGACATGGAATGATTAGGGACAGTCAGCATGGTTTTGTGCGTGGTCTGTCAAATTTGATGAGTTTTTTGAGGAAGTAACTAAGAAGATTGCCGACAGTGGAGCAGTAGACGTTCTTTACATTGACTTTAGTAAAACCTTCGACAAGAATCCACATGGTAGACTAATTATTAAAGATAGATCACATGGGGGAGGATAGGAAAAATTTCTGGCTGTAACAGCTGCTCCTTTTCTGAGGTATTTTAGGTGCTGGAGGTGATTTTCTCGAATTCCAGGAGCAGCAATTACTGTTTATATGCTGTTGTGTTGTTTTGGAACTTTGGGAAAAAAAGTCAAAACAACAACATTTTTAAAACAGAGAAGAACAGACAAAGGAAGCACATGGTGAGGTCATTGCAGGAGGGAGAGAACCTGCACAGTTAATGTCATTGCTGTTTGAATTCGTGTATCGTTGGACATCGGAGTGCATCTGGGAAAATTAACAAAGTGAAATTCACAACTGATCTTGGAGGAACTGTTGGGTGGAGTTCACAGCACAGAATCAGATAAGTTAATCGTTGTTTTAAGTGTAGCCTACAGAGAATCTGCAGTAGTGAGTAGAGTGGGTTCTTTCTTGATTCTGTGTTTTTGGAAATATGTCTCTTGATTAAACTTAAAATATAAGCCATAACTGTTAATTTAACCTGGGGCAGTGTTTGTAGAGGAATAAGATGGTGTTAACGTCTGAGTCTGTAGATTGTAAAGGAACAAAAATGGCCTTTAATAGAGTGATATGTACTTCTTGTCAGATGTGGGAGTTTAAAGAAAGTTTAAGGGTTGCAGTGGATTATGTCTGCTATAAATGCTGTTGGCTGTGAATCTTATCAGATCGAATGGATCGGTTGGAGAGACAGTTAGAAGCAATGAGGAATTTGCAACAGCAACAGTATGTGATGGATGGCAGTTGTAGGAAGGGGGGGAATGTCTCAGATACAGACACATAGATGGGTTAACTCCACGAAAGGTAAGGGAGGTAGACAGCTGGTGCAGGAGTCTTTAGTGAATACACCCATTTTAAACAAGTATGCTGTTTTGGAAAATGTAGGGGGTGATGGATTCTCAGGGGAATGTAGCACAAACAGCCAAGTTTCTGGTATTGAGACTGGCTGTAATGCAACGAGGGAGATAGTGAGGAAAGAGATCAATCTGACACTGGTACAGTTGAGAACAGAAGCAGGTCAAACAGTCAGGGCAGGCAGGGACAAGGTAGGACTAATAAAGTAAACTGCATTTATTTCAATGCAAGGGCCTAACAGGGAAGGCAGATGAACTCAAGGCATGGTTAGGAACGTGGGACTGGGCTATCATAACAATTACAGAAACATGGCTCAGGGATGGGCAGGACTGGCAGCTTAATGTTCCAGGATACAATTACAGCTGTGCTGAGGGAGAGTATTCCCAGAAATACATCCAGGGAAGTTATTTGGGTGGAACTGAGAAATAAGAAAGGGATGATAACTTTACTGGGATTGTAGAAAAGACCCCCTAATATTCAGAGGGAAATTGAGAAACAAACTTGTAAGGAGATCTCACCTATCTGTAAGAATAATAGGGTGGTTATGGTAGGGGATTTTAACTTTCCAAACATAGACTGGGACTGCCATAGTGTTAAAGGTTTAGATAGAGAGGAATTTGTTAAGAGTGTACAAGACAATTTTCTGATTCAGTATGTGGATGTACCTACTAGAGAAGGTGCAAACCTTGACCTACTCTTGGGAAAAACGGCAGGGCGGGTGACTGAGGTGTCAGTGGGGGAGCACTTTGGGGCCAGCGACCATAATTCTATTAGATTTAAAATAATGATGGAACAGGATAGACCAGATCTAACAGTTGAAGTTCTAAATTGGAGAAAGGCCAATTTTGACGGTATCAGGCAAGAACTTTGGAAAGCTGATTGGGGACAGATGTTCGCAGGTAAAGGGACGGCTGGAAAATGGGAAGCCTTCAGAAATGAGATAATGAGAATCCAGAGAAGGTATATTCCTGTTAGGGTAAAAGGAAAGGCTGGTAGGTATAAGGAATGCTGGATGACGAAAGAAATTGAGGGTTT
>NC_057733.1:22153422-22169449 GCF_004010195.1 Chiloscyllium plagiosum
TTACAAAATTATGAGGGCATGGATAGGGTAAATAGGCAAAGTCTTTTCCCTGGGGTCGGGGAGTCCAGAACTAGAGGGCATAGGTTTAGGGTGAGAGGGGAAAGATATAAAAGAGGCCTACAGGACAATTTTTTCACACACAGGGTGGTACGTGTATGGAATGAGCTGCCAGAGGGAGTGGTGGTGGCTGGAACAATTGCAACATTTAAGAGACATTTGGTTGGGTAAATGAATAGGAAGGGTTTGGAGGGATATGGGCCGGGTGCTGGCAGGTGTGACTAGATTGGGATGGGATATCTGGTTGGCATGGACGGGTTGGACCGAAGGGTCTGTTTCCATGTTGTGTACATCTCTATGATTCTATGACATGGGATTCAGGGTGAGTGTGGCAACTGGATACAAAATTGGCTAACAGGAGACAGTGTGATGGTGGCAGGTTGTTTTTCTGACTGGAGACCTGTGACCAGACGTGTGTTCCACAGGGATCAATGCTAGGTCAACTTTTGTTTGGCATTTATATAAATGATTTAGATGAGAATATAGAAGGCATGATTAGTAAGTTTGCAGATGACACCAAAATTAGTAGGTTTTCAAAGAAGGAGGTTGTCTAAAATGACAGAGATCTTGATCAATTGGATCAGTGGACTGAAGAGTGGCAAGTGGACTTTGATTTGGATAAATGTGAAGCATTACATTTTCGGTAAAACAAAACAAAGATAAGACTTATATAATTAAAAGTAGGGTCTTGGGCAATGTTGCAGAACAGAGACCCAGGGGTTCAAGTACGTAATTCTTTGAAGTTGACATCGCATGTAGATAAAGTGGTTCAGAAGGCATTAAGGATGCTTGCCTCCATTGCTCAGACCTTTGAATATAGGAGTGGGACATTATGTTGAGGCTTTATCTAGAATATTTTGTCCAGTTCTGGTTGCCCAGTTATAGGAAGGATATTATTTAGCCTGAAGGGGTTCAGAAGAGATTTACAGGATGATGCTGGGAATGGAGGATTTGAGTTATAAGGAGAAGATGGGTAGGACGAGACCTTTTTCCACTGGAGCATAGGAGGTTGAGAGGTGACCTTAGAGAGGTTTATAAAATAATGAGGGGTATAGATAAACTGAATGACAGGTGTCTTTTCCCTCGGGTGGCGGGTTTCAAGACTAGGGAGCATATTTTTAAGGTGAGAGGAGAGAAAATTTAAAACGACATGAGAAGCATTTTTTTTTGACAGTGGTTCATGTGTGGAATAAATTTCCAGAGGAAGTGCTGCATGTGGCTGCAGTTCCAACTTTTAAAAGATATTTAGTTAAGTAAATGAGTAGGAAAGGTTTGGAGGGATATGCGCCAGGAGCAGGTAGGTGTGATTAGTTTGGGCTTATGTTCGGCATGGACTGGTTGGACCGAAGGATTTATTTCTGTGTTTTGTGACTATGACCTCTGTAAGTGATTTCATGATTGTTTAAGAATATGGAGTCAGAAAGGGAAAGCGTGACTGTCAGTCTGTCTAAAAGAATCAAGGTGGGAAATCAGGAGTTGCTGAAATAATCTCTGCTAACTTCTTTCTCTTTTGGATACTGGTGAGGAAGGAGTGCAGTCATAGTGAAGTCCATGGCACCATAGGTGGCTCTGCTGCACAAGAGAAAAGGAAGAATGAAAGATCAATGCTGATGATATGCAGGCCTTCATTACACAAGGAATTTGAGTACAGAAGCAAACATGTCTTGCTGCAATTGTTTAGAGCCTTTTGAGACTGTGCTTGGAGTATTGTGTCCAGTTTTGGTCTGCTTATCTAAGGAAGGATATATTTACTGTAGAGGGTGTGCAATAGAGGTTTGTCAGACTAATCCCCAGATGGTGAGATTGTCTTAGAAACTGAGGAAACTGGGGCTTTGAGGGTTTTGTGAATGCGAGATGATCTCATTGAAACTTCTACAGTACTTACAAAGCATGACAGGGTGGATGTAGATAAGATGTTACCCCTGAATATGAGTCTAGATCCAGGTCCAAAATCTCAGAATAAAGGATAGACTATTTAACACTGAAGGTGGTGAATCTTTTGAAATGTCTACCCCAATGTGCATATCTGCACCTAGAGTATTGTAATGCGCAACGCTACAGACCAAGTCTGTGCAGACTGATAGACCAAAAATGAGATTAGTATGGGCATCTAGTTTGTTCAGCTGGTGCTGACACTGCGCAATAAATGGACTCTTTCTGTGGTTCTGTGTTCAAAACAGCTATCGATAGATAACTAGATATTCAATAACATTAAGTGATATGAGGATACGACAGCAAAGGCTTTGAGGTAGATGACCAACCATGGTTTAATTAAATGATCGACCAAACTCACTGGGTTGAATGGTCTACTTTTGTCCCTGCTACCTATGGTGAACTCCAAAGATGACGGTTGGTGTTTCTCTCTGCTCACCCCTCCCACTAATAGGGTGGTAGGAATCTAGGACTCATTGCCTGTAAGGGTGGAAGGGCAGAAACCCTCGTAACATTTAAGTATTTAGATGTACAGTAGTGATGCCAAGGCAAACAAGGCTATCGATCAAGAGCTAGAAAATGGGATTAGCATAGTGGGATGGTTTTTGACCAGCACAGACTCATTGGGCCAGAGTACCTTTTACTGTGCTGTAAACCTCTATTACTGTCCCAGTGCATCTCTTTGCTATTTATAGGACCTTGCTGAATGGATCTTAGCTGATTTATTTATTTACATAACAAGAAATGCTACTGTTTGGCCTAGAGGCATGGTACTACAGAAGGAAACAAACCATTTGGCCCATTGTTGCTGTACTGGCTGTTTGAGAGAGCTGTCCAATAAGTTTTACTCTCTTGCTATTTCTCCACAGAAAGCTTAACTTTGCTCAAATTCCTTCTTGAATCTGCTTTCACCACTAGAACCCAGCTCTGTATAAAAGAAACTCATTGCTTGACCCATGCCCCCTTCAGTTATTTTAAATCTTTTCCCTCTCATTATTCATGGCTTTACGGGCAATGCATTAGCATGGATAGAGGATTGGTTAACTAACAGGAAGCAAAGAGTGGGGATAAGTGAGTGCTTTTGTAATTGGCGATCAGTGACTAGTGGTATGCCGCAGGGATTAGTGTTGGGACTGCAATTGTTTACAATTTACATAAATGATTTGGAGTTGGGGACCATGTGTAATGTGTCAAAGTTTGCAGATGACACGAAGATGAGTGATAGTGCATAGTGTGCAGAGGAATATTAATAGTTTGAGTGGGCAAAGGTCTGATCAGACCACATTTGGAGTATTGTGCAGTTTTGGGCCCCATTTCTCAGGAAGGATGTATTGCCCCTGCAGTGGGTTCAGAGGAGGTTCACGAGAATGCTCCCAGGAATGAAAAGCTTAAAGCTTATGAGGAATGTTTGAGGACTCTGGGATTATACTCACTGGAGTTTAGAAGGATGAGGGGGGAATCTAATTGAAACTTATGAAATACTGAATGGCCTTGACACAGTGGATATTGGGAAAATGTTTCCATCGATGGGAGAGACTTGGACCCGAGGGCACAGCCTTAAGAGTAAAGGGAAGACCTTTTAGAACGGAGATAAGGAGAAACTTCTTCAGCCAGAGAATCTGTGGAATTCATTGCCACAGAAGGCTGTGGATGCCAGCTTATTGAGTATGTTTAAGACAGAGATAGATAAGTTCTTGATTGTCAAGGGGATCAAGGGTTACAGGGAGCAAGTGGGAGAATGAGGTTGAGAAACTTAGGAGCTATAATTTGAATGGCAGAGCAGACTCAATGGGCTGTGTGGCCTAATTTCTGCTTCATTGTCTTATGGTTTGGCCGATGGAATGTAATGTTGATAAATGTGAAGTCATTCATTTTGGTTGGAATCACAGTAAAAAGGACTGTTATTTGAACGGTAAAAAATTGTGGCATGCTGCTATACAGAGGGACCTGAGTATCCTTGGGCATGAATCGTAGAAGGTTGGTTTGCAGGTGCAATAGATAATCAAGAATGCAAATTGAATTTTGTCCTTCATTGCTAGAGGATTGAGTTTAAAAGCAGGGAGGTCATTTGCAGCTGTATTGGGTGCTGGTGAGGCCACACCTGGAAGATTGTGCCGTTTTGGTTCCTTTACTTGAGAAAAGATATGCTGCCCCTGCAGGTGGTGCAAAGGAGATTCACTGGGTTGATTCAAGGATTGTGAGGGTTGGCTTATGAGGAGAGACTGAGTAGACTGGGATTATATTCATTTGAATTTAGAAGAGTGAGGGGAGAATCTTATAGAAACATATAAAATGATGAAGGGAATAGATAAGATAGAAGCAGGGAGGTTGTTCCTTCTGGTGGGTGAAACTAGGAACAAGAGGGCATAGCCTCCAAATTAGGGGGAGCAGATTTAGGACTGAATTGAGGAATTTCTTCACCCAAAGTGTGGTGAATCTGTGGAAATCCCTGCCTAGTGAAGTAGTTGAGGCTTCCTCATTTAATGTTTTTAAAGCAAAGATAGATAATTTTTTTGAATAGTAAAGGAATTAAGGTTTATAGTGAGAGGGTGGTTAAGTGGAACTGAGGCCTCAAAGATCTGCCATGATCTTATTGAATGGTGGAGCGGGCTCTCAGGGTCAGGTGGCCTACTCCTCCTATTTCTTATATTCTTACATTGACAGCTATACGAATAGAAACAATTTGTCCTTCCTTGCTGTTATCACAATCCTGTATAATACTGAATAGTGCTTACAAAGTTCTCTTTCTCCTTAGAATAGCAAAGGTTAACAATTTTAACTTCTTGCCATGTAACTGAAATCACATTTCAATAAATTTCTATGTCCTCTCCAAAGCCTAACAGTATTCTTTTGTGTGGTGCCTAGAATTGCACATCATGCTCCACCTGAGACCTAAAGGTAGAGCATAACTTATTTATTTTTATACATCATGCTTCTGTTTATAGAGCCCAGGGTCTTTTATGCCTTGTCAATTTGTCATATCATCTTCTAAGGCAAGTTTGTGAACTCTCATCTCTCCTCTCCCTTCCTGCACTCCCTTAAAATTATACCATTTGATTTATGTTGCTTCTGTCTTCTGACCAAAATGCACCCCTTTGCACTTCATTCAAAATCATCTCTTGTATATATTTCAGTTTCACTTGTTTATCTGCTCCCATCCTCCTCATTGCTTGTTAATTTATAAATTATATCATTTGCCGTCTTTATGCATTTACTTTTGAAATCTAGGCTAGTAACATGTATCAAAAACAGCAGTAGTCTCCAAGCTCCCCTCTCAGGGACCCAACTAGAAATTGCCTTCCAGTCTGAAAATAAATACTGTTAACTCCTTTCTGTTGTTTAGTTGATTTCAAATATTTGATGACATTGCTTGTTTAAATCCCACAAGTTTTGATTTCATTAACATGTCTAATAGGTAGTCATTTATTCAATACGTTACGAAAGTCCAACATCTCAATCATAATGTGACCATAATCACATTACCATCTATTACTTCATTGAACAGTGCAATTAGGTTTGTTCAACATGATTCACCTTTACATAGGAAGTGATTTGTAAGATTAAATATGGGCTCATCAAAATTAGAGACTGGTAAAGTTACAGTGGGGAATATGAAACTGGCAGAGACAGTAACTATTATATTGAATGGTGGAAATTCCTATTCCTTTTGGTACTGATCTTCAGGGCAGAAAGCAGTTTAAAATTCCAAAGATAGTGGGGAACCGATGATCTAATGAGAGAGGGGAATTTGAAGAATTCCCACATATGTAAACAAATAGTACTGAAATATGGACTTGACGAACTGAATGGCTGCCACCTGTGCCGTTATGATTTGATGAAGAAATTAATGGGACAAAGTTGTGACATATTCCATGGAACTAGTGACCTGTGTCTGGAGTTTTAATAGGTTGCTGCAGAGACTGTGGATGCATTGGTTTTGCTCTTACAAAAAAACTGATTTGTAAACAGTTTCCAAGAGTTGTGAGATAGCTAACATGATTTCACAATTTAAGAAGTAAAAAAAGAGAGAAAATGGAGAGTTATATGTCTGTTAGCCAAACATGGCACAGTGGTTAGCACTGCTGCCTCACAGTGCCAGAGACCTGGGTTCAATTCCCGCCTCAGGCAACTGTCTGTGTGGAGTTTGCACATTCTCCCTGTGTCTGAGTGGGTTTTCCCCGGGTGCTGCGGTTTCCTCCCACAGTCCAAAAATGTGCAGGTTAGGTGAATTGGCCATGCTAAAAATTGCCCGTAGTGTTAGGTGAAGGGGTAAATATAGGGGATTGGGTCTGGGTGGGTTGCTCTTTGGAGGGTCACTGTGGGCTTGTTGGGCCAAAGGGCCTGTTTCCACACTGTAAGTAATCTAATCTAATCATTAGGCAAAATGCTTGAATCCACATTTAGGAATGTGGTGCCAAGACACTTAGAAAATTATAATATAACTAACCAAAGTCAGTATGGTTTATGTATTTGTATTTTATGAACATTTAACTAGCAAGATCAGTGGGGGATCCTGTGGGTGTAGGATATTTCGATTTTCAAAAAGCATTTGATGAGTTCCACACAACAGATTATTAGACTAAATTAGAACTCAATGGAGGCTAACAAATAAATGTTGATTAAGAATTGGTTAGACGAAGAATCTAAGAATAAATAGAACATCTTCAGTTTGGCAAGCTATAACTAATGATATCACAAGAATCAATATTTGGACCTTAGCAATTGTCAATCTGAACTGATAATGACTTTGAGGCTGAGTGTGAATTAAAATCTGCTGACAAAAGTTAGGAGGGAAAGTAACCAACATAGAGGATTTAAGGAGGTTGTGTATGGAAATATTTTGGGTAAAAATTGAGTGGTAAATATTTTGTAACTATCAAATTGTTACAAAATGTGATAGTTTTTGTTACAAAGGCGTTGGTATATAATAAATTGTAGTATAGTTATGCAGGGCATTGGTGAAGTCACAGCCGACATGTGTGTTTTGATATTGCCACCTAAGGAAGAGCATACTTGCCCTAGAAGGATTGCCATATAGCTGTTGATTACTGACTGAGAATTCATTAAGAAGTTTTCTACAAGTAGCTCAGTAACATAATTTTCACCTTTTCATTTCTGTAATTCTCCAACCTCAAATGATTTATTACATTTTGGGACACTAAGCTCTATGAAGATGAGTACGTCCAAAGAGGTAACCGATCATTTTTGTTTCAAATTTGTATGTTCTGGATATTGTAGTGTTAAATATGGTTTCCTAGTTTAGCTGTATTGATATTTGAAGTACTGTTTAGAAAGATCCTATCAGCTGTATGCTCTCTGTCTTGGGTAATACATGATACTTTGACTGACATTTCCAATATTGGTATACCATCACTCTTGAGGGTATTAGGGCTGACATGAAATAAAATACGGCAAACTTTTTGTTATCCGGCATCTAATGGACCAAGAGTGTGATGATTGATCAACTAGTCCAGTTGATCAAGTGGTCCACATAATCAGTGTAAAAACACACACTTAGTAATAGAAACATAATGCAGGGTGTATACACGTCACTGTTATACTTTATTTACAGCATAAATCACTTAAATACGAATGTAACTTTGCCTTAAATAAAACATAGCAGCAGAGAGCCTTTTCATTCGTGTCCTCAGCTGAATAATCTGACATCACAGACATAGCAAAAATAAATAAACTTCAAGTATTTCACATATATAATTTTTGCTGGTTTATCGAGCGTGCCGATTAATAAGGCCCGAGTTCAAACAAAGTTTGCTGTACATCTTTCTGCAGTGATCACTATGAAAATAACAGATTTTAAAAATTGGTTTTTGAGATGGAAGCATCAGTAGAAAGGCGAGCATTTAATGTCCATGCCTATTTGCTCTTGAGAAGGTGGTGGTGACCTGTATTCTTCAACCTCTGCTAGTCTTGTGGCATAGGTACACCCATTGAGCTGTTGGGAAGAGAAATCCAGAATTTTGGCTTAATGACAGCGAACGTATGGTGACATCGTTCCAAACATAGTTCACAATAGTTTGTGTGTAATGAGAACTGTAGATGATGTTATTCCCATTGTTCCATATGCACATTGTCTTGTCCCTCTGCAACCCTTGCTGCAAAGCATCTTGTAATAATTTGCACTGCTGCCATTGATGGTGAACAGAGTAAAAATTGAAAGTGATGGGTGAAGTGCTTGACAAGTGGATTGTTTTATTCTAAATGGGATGGAGCTTCTTGAGTATTGTTGGAGTTGCATGCATCCAGGCCAGTGTAGAGTATTCCATCACATTACTGGTTTGTGCTTGTAGATATTGGCCATGCACAGAGCAGATAAGAATTTAATTATTTTCCACAGAATTCATAGCCTCTGACCTGTTCCTCTAGCTAAGTGGCTGATACAGTTCAGTCTCTGTTCAAAGTTTTTTTTAGATTAGATTACATTACAGTGTGGATACAGGCTCTTCGGCCCAACAAGTCCACACCGACCCTCCGAAGTGCAACCCACCCATACCCCTTACCTAACACTACAGGCAATTTAGCATGGCCAATTCACCTGACCTGCACATCTTTGGACTGTGGGAGGAAACCGGAGCACCCGGAGGAAACCCACGCAGACCCAGTATGTTCATAGTGGGTGATTCGATGATGATGATGACATCCAATCTAGCTATTGCTACCCCTTCAGTCTATTCTCAATCGTCATAAAGACGATGGAAGGTGTCATTGATTTATCAAGCAGTACTTCTTCAAACTTGTGATCACTGTTCACCACCCTCCTGTCTAAATATGGACAAATAGCTGAATTATAGAAGTGAGTTCAAAGTGACTGCCTTGATATCAATTTGACTGACTCTGGTGTCAAAGTAACTGAGCAAAATTTCATTTGATGGGAATCTGGGAAAATCTGTCCGTTGATTGGCATCATACCCATGATAAAGAAAGATGGATGAGATTGTAGAAGATCATTCAACCAATTTCCAAGGCATTAAGTGCAGGTAGTAACTTTGGCACAAATATCTTCAATTGTTTATACAAGGTCCTTCCATGCATTGTAAGGTCAGAACTATGGGTGTCATTGCTGATTGTGCAATGTTCAGTGCCACTTATGATTTCTCAGACATTGAAGCAGCCATGTCAATATGTAGCATGACCTGAACAATATTTAAGCTTGAGCTGATTAGTGGTAACTATTTTTTGCGCCATACAAGTGCTAAACAATAGCCAGACCTATACAAGATGGAACTGAATTATTATTCATGAGGAAGAGCATTGAGGATTGTAAAAAGACAAAAGCCTTTCATTCAGAAAGACAAATGGAAACAACAGGACAAATGATGGCCCTCTGTGCTGTAAGCATGCTATAACTATATTCTGTTTCTTGCAAGAGAGAATTTAACTATCTCCACTTGACATTGAATGGTATTACTATCACTTTACCATCAACATTCTGGAGGATACTTTTAACCAGTATTCGCCCTGACTTTACCACAAAAATGCTTCAAGCAGGTCAGAGGTTCATGCAAGTGACTTGTCTCTAGATGTCCCATGACTTGACATGATCTACAAGGCATCCATTAGGATTATGTATGAATACTCTTCACTTGCTTCGCTGAATACAGCTACAACACTATCTAAAACACAACAGCTTGCTTGATTGACATCATATTCACCCTGTGTGCTGTCAAATCTAAACTACTGAATTAAAATCCTGGAATTGTCATCCTGTAAGACCATTGTGAGAATGCCTATGCTGTATGAATTGCTGCAGGTCAAAAAGATAGCTAACCACTAGCCTTTTGAGGATAATTAAAGGTGGGCAGTAAATGTTGACCATGTCAGTAATGCCCACATATCATGAGGGCATAAAATGGGTAGCTTTTATTGTCAGTCATTTAGTACATGTACAAACCTGCTTCTGGGAATGAGCCACAAAAGCGATATGTTTGTCAGATCCATTTCATTAGTTTCTCTAGTTGATCCTGTCACTGATAATAATGCTCACTAAAACTGTCGTGACAGATTCATTTTTGTACGGTGACAGACCTGTGCTGACCAGTACTGTATCTCTTTGTTACATAGCTCAAAATGCTGTCTTTGCATTCTTGTGAAAAAAAAAGTCCGGTATAATCTGCATTTGCTATAAAGTTGGATACTTTTCACATTTCACTTGGGTGAAAAGTTCAGAACGCTTCATAGTGAGATTTCTGTCTATGTAGACTCTGCTGTTTTTCCCAACTAGAGTTATCAAGATGTACAGCACAGAAACCGACCCTTCACTCCAACTTGTCCGTGCTAACCAGATACCATAAATAAATCCACTCCAATTTGGCCCATATCCCCCTCAACCCTTCAGATTCATAACCCATCCAGAGGTCTTTTAGATGTCGTAATTGTACCAGCCGCCTCCTCATCCTTTGGTAGCTCATTCCATATACTGTATGCACTACCCTCTGCCTGAAAAAGTTGCCCCTTAGGTCCCTTTTAAATCTTTTCCCCTCTCACCTTAAACCTATGCTGTCTAGTTTTGGACTCCCCCACCTTGGTGAAAAGACCTTGTCTATTTACCCTATCCATACACCTTCATTTTATAAACCTCTAAGGTCATACTTCAGCCTCCAATGCTCCAGGGAAAATAGTCCCTGACTATTCAGCCCTCTCCCGATAGCTCAAACCCTCCCACCCTAGCAACATTCTTGTAAATTTTGTCTGAACCCTTTCAAGCTTCACAACATCCTTCGTATCGGAAGGAGACTAGAATTGCACACAATTTTCTAAAATTGGGCTAACCAACGTTCTGTACATCTGCAACATGATCTGCCAATTTCTGTACTCCATATTCTGACCAATAAAGGAAAGCATACCAATGCCTTCTTCACTAACCTGTTAACCTGCAACTCTACTTTCAAGGAACCATGACCCTGCATTCCAAGGTCTCTTTGTTCAGCAACATTCCCTAGGACCTTACCATTAAGTGTATAAGTCCTGCCCTGATTTGCCTTTCCAAGATGCAGCACCTCACATTTATCTAAATTAAACTACATCTGCTGCTGCTTGGCCCATCTGATCAAGATCCCATTGTACTATGAGGTAATCTTCTCTGCTGCCCAATACACCTCCAATTTTGGTGTCATCTGCAAACTTACCAACCATACCTCCCATGTTCACACATCCAAATCATTTACATATGTCAGAAAGCAGTAGACCCAGCACCAATTCTTGTGGCATATCACTGGTTACAGTCTAAAAATCATCCACCATCACCTCTACCTTTTACGTTTGAGCCAGTTCTGTCTCCAAATAGCTATTTCTTCCTATATTCCATGTGATCTAACCTTGCTAACCAGTCTACCATAAGGAACCTTGTCGAAACCCTTATTGAA
The DNA here is from genome assembly GCF_004010195.1 of Chiloscyllium plagiosum. Classification (NCBI taxonomy): domain Eukaryota; kingdom Metazoa; phylum Chordata; class Chondrichthyes; order Orectolobiformes; family Hemiscylliidae; genus Chiloscyllium; species Chiloscyllium plagiosum. The sequence goes on from NC_057733.1 coordinate 22,164,792, forward strand.
GTCCATAACGATCACATCTGCCCTCATCAATATTCTTCATTACTTCAAAACAAAACTCAGTCAAGTTAGTGAAATATGATTTCCCATATACCAAACCATGTTGACTATCCCAAGTCAGACCTTGCCTTTCAAAATACATGTGAATCCTGTCCCTCAGGATTCCCTGTGTTTCTATGATTCTATAACTTGCCTACCACCGATGTCAGGCTCTTAGCAGTCTATAGTTCCTTGGCTTTTCCTTATCACCTTTCTTAAATTGTGACACAACATAAGCCAACCTTCAATCTTCTGGTACCTCACCTGTGACTATCGATGATACAAATATCTCAGCAAGGGGCCCAGCAATCTCTTTCCTCACTTCTCAGAGTTCTAGGGTACACCTGATCAGGTCCCTGGCATTTACCCACCTTTATGCATTTTAAGATGTCCAGCACCACCAGCTCTATAATATGGACATTGTTCAGATGTCACTATTTATTTCCCACTTTCTGTACCTTCCAATATCCTCCTTCACAGTAAACATCAATGCAAAAGACTTGTTTAGTATCTCTAGAACCATAATAAAGAACAAGAGCCCTCAGAACAGGAATTGACCATGTGAGCTTTGAGTCTGCTCTGCTATTCAGTAAGATTGTTGCTGATCTTTCAATCTGAATCCCTTTTCCCTACCTCCTTCACAATTCCCTTGTTTTCTTGATACCAAAAATCCATCTTAAGTGTGCTCAACAATGAGTGTTTTAGTGAGAAAATCCCCAAGATTCACATCCTTTTGAGTTAAGTTTCTATTCGTCACAGGCCAAAATAATTAGCTCCTTGCACTAATACTGTCTTGTGTTCTAATCCAACAGATAGGACAATTGTGACTTCACTTGATTTAGTTATAAAAATACTTTACCAGATCAAGTGGGGATACTGCAGTTCAACAATGTAATTGCATCCATGATTAGTAACTGTTTGCAATTGTGGTTGCAAGTATCTGTTTTGTGTGATTCCATCTGTGCTATTCCACTCTTGTTCATGCTCGTCCTTTTTTTACTCCACAGGACGTATTGAAATCAGAAAATGACCATATTAACCTGAAGGTGGCAGGCCAAGATGGTTCCGTTGTGCAGTTCAAAATCAAAAAGCATACACCTCTAAGCAAACTGATGAAAGCATACTGTGAACGTCAGGTATGAGAACTTTAGAATCTACGAGGCTGGTATCATTTGAGAGACTGGATTAATGCTGAATGCCATGTCCAAAAACTGTAAAGCTTGCCCATGAAAGGGAGCCTGTGGCCTGAGTAGGTTTTAAAATTGTTGCACTGAGGTTATCAGCAGTAAGATCTTGTTAAATGTGGAACCAAGATAGTATGTGATCAAACAGTTATTGACTGAGAGTTCTTATGCTAATTGGATAAATAAATTCAGGTCTTTGTTAGTGGATAAGTAATACCCGCAAGTTATATTAAACTACATGGTAGGAGGAAGACCCAGGTTTTGACATCACCTTCATTAAATTGAACAATTTTAGCTGAGATAATACATTGTGAGAAGGAGTGTGAGCTGTGAGATTTTCAGTTGATAGATTTTTGAAACAAAAATGTTTTCTAGTTAGTCTATATGATTTTGATTTAGCTAGGAAGAAATTAGCAAGGGACTTTGTCCCAGATTACTGCTAGTGAATCGTGTGCAAGTGTAGTGTATACGTGTGTGGGTCTTTGAATATGCACAGGATGGAACTTGATTCTGATGGAACTTGAATGACAGACATCAGTGTTGAGCAAATAACTTGTGCGTGAGAAACCACATTGGATGATAACTGTGTCCTAGACAGACCACATCCCCTTAGGTGAGGGTTTTTTTTAAATGTTAAGCAAGCCTGTCAGCTCATTTTTGAAAAATAATTTGTTTCTCAGTATGCTTGCCATTTACATCTGTTACCTGTCATAAACTTGGACTGACTGCAATACTTGAATGATGAACCTATTCGCAGATCTTTGTCTGAGTTCCTGCAGAGAAATGAATCAGCAGAGCTTGCCATTGTTCTTTTTATAAGACAACCTTGTGGGGAATTATCTACAGACATTATTGAAATTGGCCACTCTGTTGTGTGGAATGCAGTAGGTAGGATTCAATGTCCTGTCATGCTGTATTACAGAACAACTCCAGGAAAACCAATTATGTAGTTATTGAGAAGCTTTGGTCCTTTTGTCTGCTATTAATCACAATGTACAACAGCTTTAACTACTGATTTCTGTACATTTTTGGCACTTTCGTTTCTTTAATTATTACTCTTTTTCTAGGGTTTGGCAATTCGACAAATCAGGTTCCGATTTGATGGACAGCCAATTAATGAAACAGACACACCAGCACAGGTATGACCTGGCCCTAGCGCAAGATACTAGAGTGGAAAAATGTAGAATCCTGGGGCATGTTGCAGTTATACTTCCAGATATCAGTCATCCTTGTTCCTTTTATTTCGTAATGTACTTAGTCACAGCTATGGAGCTGTAATAGCCTGCACATCTGCCAACATGGGTGGCTGGATAGTCTGCTTCTTCACGCCATTCACTCACCACTGTAGTTAGTGAAGTGTAGCCCAAGTAGGATACTTCTGTTAGTTTTATCCATTACTAATTCCTGGAACAGAAGTCCATTGGTACCACTCTCAGAAGTTTAGGAGCACAGTAACTAACTCTTACTTTTGTTTTTAAGAGTGCTTTGTGGAGGCATATGAATGTAATCACGATTGTGGTATTTTATTGCAGTTTTATAGTATAACGTGACTTTCTAGCTAGAATAAAAGTGGTAACTGTAAAATACCAATGGTAAGTAGGTGGACTTTTAAACTCTCAGGCTGTTGGACAAAGGTATATCTAGTTCTATAGAGTCATTAATTTCATATAATTTTATAACTGCAAAAATATAAGGTGCATGGATGGTACTGAACAGTATAGATATGAATAGTCGCAAGTTCAGTCCAGGTTCTCTGCTGGTTAGCATATCAGAAAGTTAGCAAGAGCAATTAAAATTACTCATGATTGAGAAAGGGAGAGAGAAAAAAATAAGGTTGCTCTTAGTGTAGATGGATTTCATTGTAGGTTACTATGGGAAATCGAGTTTCAAATGAATGAAAAATTCTTCGCAAAAGGGGAAGATGATAAATCTGGCAACTACAGGTCCGTCAGCCTAACAGTGAAGAAAAATTTTTGTGCATAACAATCTGAAAAAATGAATTTGTAACAGTATGAACTAATAACTGAAAGACAGTATAGCTTGTATATACCTTGCTCCTTGGGGTCCCTGTAATAAAGAGAGTTTGAGTGTACGTAGTTGATGTGCATATGGACTTTCAAAAGAAATTTGGTAAAGTACAGCACAGTAGACTAATTAGTAAAATAAAAGCCCATGGAAATAAAGGGGCATTGATGGTGTTAATAGAAAATTGGCTAAGGGACCAAGCGGAACACAGTGTTAAATGGCTCGTTTTTTTAGACCGGAGGGAAGTAAGTAGTGTTGATTTCCAGATATTGGGAGGACTGCTCTTTTTGATACACTAATAACCCAGGCTTGATATGAGGGGACATGATTTAAAAGATTGCAGGTGATATAAAATTGAGAGATATAACAAATAGTCTGGAGGATAATAAAGACTTTGGAGGACAGGCAGACACATGGCAGGTGATATTTAATTCAGGGAAGTTTTACGTGATGTATTTGTTAATAGCATCCACAAAAAAAATGCTATGCTAATTCTTTTTAAAACACTAGTTAAGGCTGAATTGATGTGTTTTGCACATCACTTTATAGGCCAGATATTAAGGGCTTGTAAAGGTGAAAAAGAGATTTACGAGTGATACTGGAGATTTTGGTCATATGGAAATGTCTGAGGAAACTATAGATGTTTAGCTTAGAACAGAGAGAATTAGTGAGGTGTTTAATAGAGATTCTCAAATCATTGAGTTTTGCTTGAATGATAAAGAAGATAAACATTGCCAGTGACTAAAGGTTCAGGAGCCAAAGGGCACAAATCTAGGGCATTGGGGAACAAGATAAATGGAAAAAGAACTTTTTTCATGTCAAGTTATTGTGACCTGGCATGCCTGATAGAGTGATCAAAGAATTTTGAGTCGTACATTTCAGAGGAAAAATGGATACATACTCAAAGTGAAAACATTTAAACTAGTATAGCATGGTGTTGGGAACCAAAATGTAGGCTTAGATGGGTCAGACTCGATCGGATCAGGAAAAGGGAGGTAGTGATGTAGTCAGTGACTTGGAAAGACAAAAGAAGCAAGGATTAAAAAATGTCCAGCAAAGAAAATTGACAGGGTTGAGCTGTTTATCCTTCAATGTAAGGAGTATTGCAAACAAGGAAGATGAACTAAGGGCACAGATAAACACATGGCAGCATGATGTAGTTGCTATAATCTCCCAGACCGTCCATAACCTCATCACCTCGGGGGATCTCCCATCCACCGCCTCCAACCTCATAGTCCCACAACCCCGACCCCCCCGTTTCTACCTCCTGCCCAAAATCCACAAACCTGACTGCCCCGGCCGACCCATTGTCTCCGCCTGCTCCTGCCCCACCGAACTCATCTCCGCCTACCTTGACACCGTCCTGTCCCCCTTAGTCCAAGAACTCCCCACCTACGTTCGGGACACCACCCA
>NC_057733.1:22170423-22271566 GCF_004010195.1 Chiloscyllium plagiosum
TAGGGAGGAGGGGCTTGGGGGAGGGGCGTCGGAAATGTGGTAGGTGGAAAGAGGTCACGGTGAGGGTGATAGGTCAGACTGGGGTGGGGGCGGAGAGGTGGGGAAGAAGATTGCAGGTTAGGAAGGCGGTGCTGAGTTCGATGGATTTGACTGAGACAAGGTATTTCCCCTCCCCCCACCTTGTCTCAGTCAAATCCATCGAATTCAGCACCGCCTTCCTAACCTGCAATCTTCTTCCCGACCTCTCCGCCCCCACCCCAGTCTGACCTATCACCCTCACCTTGACCTCTTTCCACCTATCACATTTCCCACGCCCCTCCCCCAAGTCCCTCCTCCCTATCTTTTATCTTAGCCTGCTGGACAAACTTTCCTCATTCCTGAAGAAGGGCTAATGCCCGAAACATCGATTCTCCTGTTCCCTAGATGCTGCCTGACCTGCTGCGCTTCTCCAGCAACACATTTCCAGCTATAATGGACACCTAGCTAAAGGAGGGGCAAAGTGGGTAGCTCAATATCCCTGGATATAGAGTTTTCAGGCAGGATGGGTGGGGTAGTGTATTGATTAAAGAATCAGTTGTAGGTGTGAGAAAGGATGATATACTAAATGGGTTAGCAAATGAGACTTTGAGTTGTGTTTAGAAATGAAAAAGGGACCTACATACCACTAAGAGTACACTATAGACTCTCAAATAGTGAGAGGCAGATGGAGGAACATATATGTTTGATTTCTGCCTTGAGGAATAAGAGGGCAATGATAATAGGAGACTTCAACTATCCTGATATCAACTGGGGCATAATAAAGATGAAACGACATAAGGGGCATTCTGTCAAGGAATTTTTTTTTCCACATCATGTGCAGTTCTGGTCTCCTTCCTATCCAAGAATGTGAAATTTGAAAGGGTTCAGAAAAGATTTACAAGAATGTTGGCAGGGTTGGAGGATTTGAGCTATAGGGAGAGGCTGAATAGGCTGGGGCTGTTTCCCTGGAGCATCGGAGGCTGAAGGGTGACCTTATACAGGTTTATAAAATAATGAGGGGCACGGATAGGATAAACAGACAATGTCTTTTCCCTGGGATGAGGAGTCCAGAACTAGAGGACATAGGTTTAGGGTGAGAGGGGAAAGATATAAAAGGGACCTATGGGGCAACTTTTTGACGAGAGGGTGGTACGTGTATGGAATGAGCTGCCAGAGGAAGTGGTGGAGGCTGGTAGAATTGCAACATTTATAAAGGCATCTGGATGGGTATATGAATAGGAAGGGTTTGGAGGGATATGGTCCAGGTGCTGGCAGGTGGGACTAGATTGGGTTGGGATATCTGGTTGGCATGGAGGGGTTGGACTGAAGGATCTGTTTCCATGCTGTACATCTCTATAAATCTATATAAAAGGGACCTGAGGAGCAACATCTTCACGCAGAGAGTTGTGCATGTGTGGAACGAGCTGCCAGGGGAAGTAGTGGAGACTGGTACAATTACAACATTTAAAAGGCATCTGGATGGATATATGAATAGGAAGGGTTTAGAGGGACATGGGCCACATGCTGGCAAATGGGACTAGATTAGGTTGGGATATCCGGTTAGCGGGGACAAGTTGGACCAAAGGGTCTGTTTCCATATACATCTGACTAACAAAAAGAGAGGAGACAAAATTCTGGGTTTATTTTTGGGAAATGAAGATGGGCAAGTGGATGAAGTGAGAAATTTGCAGTTGACACAAAAATTGTCCATGTCGTGGATATTATGGAGGATAGCTTTAAGCTCCAAAATGATATAAATGAGTTGATGGAGTGCGCAGGAAAGTGGCAAATGGAGTTCAGCTCTGATATGTATGAGGTAATGCATTTGGGGAGGTCAAATAGTAAAAGGAAACACAAAGTAAATGGGAATATACTGAGAGGGTTAGTGAGAAATCTTGGTGTGTAAGTTCACAGGTCCCTACAGGTAGTAGTGCAGGTCGATAAGGTTTTAAAAAGCTATATGGAATGCTCTCCTTTACAAGACGTACAGAAGGGATATAAAAAATAGAGATATAATGATGAAACTGTATATAATACTGGTGAGGCCACAACTAGTGTACTATGTGCATTTCTGGTCACCACACTGGATGTTATTGTTTTGAAGAGTGTGCAGAGAAGATTTACTGGAATGTTGCCATGCTCCAAAATTGGCTTAAGAAACAGTGTTGAAGGGTGTTTTTTGTGACTAGAAGCCTGTATCCAGAAGCATTAACACTATGTTCACTACTGGATCCTTTGCTTTTTGTTGTGTATTTTAATTATCAAGACATGAATATTGGAGATACGATCAGTAAGTTCGCAGATGTCAGGAAAATAGGTGGTATGGTAAATAGTGAGGATAAAAGCCTTGGACTATTGGAGTATATGGATGGGCTGAACAGTGGCAAATAGAATTTACTTCCTGAAAAATGTGGTCTGGATTTTTGAGAGGACTAACAAAATGTTGAATGGTAGGACTTATGAAATACATAGGGTCAGAGGGACTTAGGTGTTCATGTCCATAGATCTTTGAAGGCATCAAGACAGGTACTTCAGGTGATTAAGAAAGCATAAGGGATATTTGTCTTCATTAGTAAATGCATTGAATACAAGATTAAGGTGGTTATTATGGAGCTGTATATAACATTAGTTAGGGCACAGCTGAACTACTATAAGCAGTTCTAGTTACTACACCAAAGGAGGGATGTCATTCCACTAAAGAGGTTGCACAAGTAATTCACCAGGGTGTTGTCTGGGCTGGAGTGATTAAATTACGAAAAGAGACTAAATAGTCTGTGCTTGTTTTCGTTAGAGCAGTAAATTTTCTTTAGAGGGATCTGATTGAAGAGTATAAAGTTCTGAGGAGCACAGACAGGATAGGTAGGCAGAAATCTTCCTGCTCAGGATAGTGATCAGTAACCAGCGGGTAAATTTTTTAAGATAAGTGGCAGAAGGTTTCGAGGGAATTAGAGGAAAAGCCTTTTCATCCAAAGGATTGTTGGTATCTGAAACTCACTGCCTGAATGTGCAGTTGAGGCCGGAACACACACGGCATGTAACGACTATTTAGATGAGCACTTGAAATTCTGTAGCAAACAAGGCTATTGGTCAAGTACTGAAAAATGGAATTAAAATAGCTGGATGTCTGATGACTGGTGTGGACACAATGAACTGAAGGACCTCATTCCCTGCTGTAAAGACTCTGTGACTGTATTTGCATGACAATGTGGCATATTACCCAAGTAGGTCCTATGCTCCAAAAGCAGTGAAAATCTAGCCTGGCCAATTACTGCCCCATCAGTTTACTTTCAGTCATCAGCAGTGATGGAAAGAGGTTGTTGACTATGAAATTGTATTTGCTCAGCAATAACCTGCTCACTGACATTCAGTTTAGGTTCTGCGGGAGCCGTTCAGCTCATTGAAGCCTTGGTCCAAACATGGATTAAAAAGCTGAATTCTAGAGGTGAGGGTGACTGAGCATGACAGCAAGGAGGTATTTGACTAAATATGGCATCAAGGACAAAAGAGTCCGTAAAAATCATGGAGAAAGTTAGAGATATACGTTATTGCTTAGAGATATACGTACCCTGCAGGAAGATGGCATGGTTGTTAGATGTCAATTGTCTCAGTCACACGACATCAGTGGAGGAGTTCTTCAGAATAGTGATACGGACACAGTCATCTTCAGCTGCTTCATCAATAAACTCCTTCCATTATAAGGTCAGAAGTGGGGATATGTGACCATTAGCACCAATGTGCAGCACAGTTCATGAATCCTCAGATATTGTGCCCATATGCAGCAAGATCTGGACAGCATCTGGGCTAAGGCCAATAAGTAATTTTGTTGCCACAAGAGCTTAGTAATGATCGTTTCCAACAAGCAAGAATCTAACCCTACTCCTTTGACATTCAAACATGTTGCCATTACTGAATCCTCCATTACTAATTTCCTGGAGTTTACAGTAACATAAAAACTGAACTTGACCAGCCATATAAATACTGTGGCAGCAGATGAGGTTGAGAGCCGAGGAAGCCTGGGGCAAATACTCCAAATCCTGATCCCTCAAAGCCTGTCTGCCATCTACAAGGCTAAAAAGAAGTGTGATGGAATCATTTCCATTTGCCTAGAAATGCAGCTCCAACAACACTCAAGAAGCTCGACAACATTCAGGACAAAGCGGTTGCTTAAACATTTACTCACTTCATCCAACTCCAATGTGTAGTGGAACAGTGTGTACCTTCCTAATGATGCACTGTAGCAACTCGCCATTGCTTTTTGAACAGCATCTTCTGAACCCACATCTTCTGCCACCTAGGAGGAGAAGGGAAACAGATGCACTGGAGCATTGTCATCTCGAATTTCCCCTCCAGTTCATATACCATCCTGACTTGGAGCTATATCATTGTTCCTTCACTGCTTTTAGGTCAAAATCTTAATGCTAACAGCACTGCCGGGGTACTACTGTCTGTTGACTGCAGTAGTTCAAGAAGGTGCCTCACCACCACCTTTTGAAGGGTAGTTGGGGATGGACAGTAAATACTGACCCAGCCAGTGATGCTCAAATCCCATGAGCAAATAGAAAAATAGATTACCAAAAAATAGAAAGAATACTGAGGGGACTTCAGTACAATTGCATTGGCCCACAGTTTTGACAATAATAGAAGCTAAACAAAGGGAAAAGCTAGAGTTTCTACCTTGCTGACTCTACAATCAGCACATTTGAAAGAAACTGAATATCATTTTCCTTCTGCTATTAATGAGTTAACTTGACTCAGTCAGTAGTGCTGCCACTGAATTATTGGTACTTCAATTCCAGTACAACAATAAGTGACAGCCACGTTGTGGGAATGTCATAAATTGAAATATTTAGTCCAATAATTCAACCCATTTGAAATGATTAGAAGTGTTTGCATTCAATACTAATTCTAAAAAGTGCTATGATTTTCTAGTTCTTCTGCTCTGTGACCTCAGTTAGTCTGAGTGGTGGTGGGAAAGATGCTGGAGTCTATTATAAAGGATGAAATTACGACACATCTGGATAGTAGTAACAGGATAGGTCAGAGTCAGCATGGATTTATGAAGGGGAAATCATGCTTGACTAATCTCCCGGAATTTTTTGAGGATGTAACTCTGAAGACGGACGAGGGAGATCCAGTAGATGTAGTGTACCTGGACTTTCAGAAAGCCTTTGATAAAGTCCCATATAAGAGGTTAGTGAGCAAAATTAGGGTGCATGGTATTGGGGGCAAAGTACTAACTTGGATTGAAAGTTGGTTGGCTGATAGGAAACAAAGAGTAGTGATGAACGGCTCCATTTCGGAATGGCAGGCAGTGACCAGTGGGGTACTGCAGGGATCAGTGCTGGGACTGCAGCTTTCTTTAATATATGTTAATGATATAGAAGATGGTATTCGCAATAACATTAGCAAATTTGCTGATGATACTAAGCTGGGTGGTAGGGTGAAATGTGATGAGGATGGTAGGAGATTACAGGGTGACCTGGACAAGTTAGGTGAGTGGGCAGATGCATGGCAGATGCAGTTTAATGTGGATAAATGTATGGTTATCCACTTTGGTGGCAAGAACAGGAAGGCAGATTGAGGGGATCTGATTGAGACATATAAGATTATTAAAGGATTGGACACTCTGGAGGCAGATGGGTGAATGCCGAACCAAGGACACAGCTTAAAGATACGGGGTAGACCATTTAGGACAGAGATGAGGAGAAACTTCTTCACCCAGAGAGTGGTGGCTGTGTGGATGCTCTGCCCCAGAGGGCAGTGGGGGCCCAGTCTCTGGATTCATTTAAGAAAGAGTTGGATAGAGCTCTCAAGGATTGTGGAATCAAGGGTTATGGAGATAAGGCAGGAACAGGATACTGATTAAGGATGATCAGCCATGACCATATTGAATGGTGGTGCAGGCTCGAAGGGCAGAATGGCCTACTCCTGCACCTATTGTCTATTGTGATGTAATGTCACAATAAAATTTCAGACCTTTTTGCCTTCACTCACACTCAAACTTTCTCTCAAAATGAGAGAAAATGGGGGAAAATAAAATTCACCAGTAATTTCCAATTTCAGCAGTGCAAATGTTACCCTATATTGATGGTGTATTTTTCTAACAGTTGTTTTGTATTGCAGTTGGAGATGGAAGATGAGGACACAATTGATGTATTCCAGCAGCAGACTGGGGGCCAGTACTGACTGCTGACACTCTCCATGTAATTGTCTGATTATCCATAGATCATCAGCGCTTCTGACAAAGCAGCAAGTTACTCTCAGCAGCAATTTGGAAAACATTTGTAGAATATTTTACATCCACATACACCTTCATAAGAGCTTTTATTGTTTGCTGGTTAATCTTATTACATTTGATTTTAAATAATAAAAATGACCAGTTTATACAGAACAATCTGAATCAAATGGTTTTTACTGAAGTCTGCAACAGTAGGAATACTCGACCAAACCAGATTTCTAATTCCCAAAAATCCATTTTAGCAAACTATTTTTTTATTCTATCTGTTTGTGTTTGGCTCCTAATGTAGCTTTTAAAAATTTGTAATAAGATAAATTATTCATTTCATTGTTTTCAGTGGTTTGAACTGGCATAGCTCGCTCAATGGTTGCCATTTCTTGTATCAGTGTAAGGACAAACCCATTATTTTATACAATTTGTATTGTTGTAGACCCACAAAGCATTCTTGGTGCTGTATTAAAGTAGTGTAAAATAGGTCAGAAGATGGGTTCCTTCATTTTGTTTTCCTTGTGTGTCTCTTGTTTCATAAATTCCTTATTAAAACAATTAAAAACTAAACTGTTATGTTTAGCATCTCGTTTTTTTATGCTTTGTAATGTGATTCTACTACAACTGGTTAAAGTAATTAATACTTAATGAAACAGTAAAGTTCTGGGTTTAATCTGCAATCTGTGTCATGCCACGACCAGAATTCTTCATGGGTGAGACCATCTGCATCGCAAACTGTTCCAAAGACCAGGGTGGGCAATGTGCGAGGTCCTTCAGGCTGTTTTCCTATCACTCGGTCAATTAACCGGGCACCTGAAGGATCCTTTCTCAACCCTGCTGACTCACCAGTCGGCACGTTTGAAGAAAACTGTCCTTTATCTTCTGCTATTAATACATTAACTTGGCTCAGTCAGTATTACTATCACTGAATTAATGGTGCTCCACTTCCAGTACAGCACTAAGTGACAGCCACTAAACGATATGGAAATATCATAATTTGAAATGTTTAAATCACGACTAAATTATTTGTTGCTTCAGTTCTGACATGTTAGGAATGTGTTTGTAGATATCCAGCAAGGTTTGGGTCAGACTTGGCCATTAGCTGACTGGATTGGCATATAATGAATAGCGAACTGGTGAGGCACCAGCGGGTGATTGGAATCTGCAGACCAAGGATTGAGTTTGAGCAGATCTCAAAGGATGATAAACAAATTAAGGGAAAAGTACTGTGCACTCTTGTTTGTGGTGCTGCTCACCATAAAGATGTTTTATTAACCAGTATCCATATTTCAGACCAGTTCAATTGGTGCTTATCAATATACTTCCAGTGGCTCCCCTCCAAATGAAATCAGAAGTGCTGCTGAAGCCAATCTGATTTATTATTCTAGTATATATAGTTTTTTTCAGCAAATTGAAAGGAAGAACTTGCATTTAGAGTTCATTATCCTACAAGTCTCTCCCAAAGGCTTTTCATTCAATTAAGTTAAATATAGGAATGAGAGATAAACAATGGCCAGGGCACCAGAAATGAATCTTTCTCTTTCCAGATATGCTTTAGAAACTATTACACACATATGGAACACTGTTCAATATCACATCCAAAAGACAACACCTTTAAGAATTGATGTGTCAGCTCAATGTTATGATCAAGTCCCTTCTGGAATTCACAATCTTCTAACTCTGGCATTAGTGGAATCACTGAGCCATGACTGACAAAGTTTCTCATTCTGTTAAGCCCATTTTTTCTTATCAGCAATGGTAGATTCACTGGGTAGATTTGGAGAATATGGAGCCTAACCACACCCTTCCCTAATACTTTCTTGAAGAGAATGTTTCTATGCAGTAGTTCTGGCTCATCTTGTTCCATTTGCTTCAAGATGTTGGGGCCAGTTTAAAATCTATGCAATATATTGTCTGAAATCAAAATTTGGCCACAGACCTGTTGGACTTAAAAGCTGTGAGCTTCAACCTAGGAATTATCAGTCTTAACATTGCTATTCAAAACAGAGTGAGATAGGTATTTTTTCCTATTATTAAGGAAATCTTAAAATGCACTTGAAAAATCAGAAAATTAACAGTTTTGTTTTACTGAGCCCCTCACAGTGTGGAAAGAAGCACTGGCCCTCCAAAGAGCGTCCCACCCAGAACCAGCCCTGCACCCTACCCCCTAAACCCTGAACCCTGCATTTACCAAAGCCAACTCACCTAGCCAACACATCTCTGGACACTACAGGGCAATTTAGCATAGTCAATCAACCTAATTGCGCACCTTTGGACTCTGGAAGGAAACTGGAGCAGCTGGAGGAAATCCATGCAGACCTGTGGAGAATGTGCAAATTCCACTGATTTGAGATTCTTTTACAGATATAATTTGTAGGAGAGATAAATGGAAATTGGTAGATGTAGTGTATTGGATTTTCATAAAGCACTTTATATGATCATGCACAAAAACAAATTCAGAATAAGAGTCTTTGCAGTTGGAACTTGAAATTATTGGCATAATGATTTTTTTTGCAAATCAATGTGGAATCTTGAGAGTCATATTGCATTGAAGCAAAACTTTTGATCCGACATGTCCATGCCATGCAGGTTTCCCGAGCTTGCCTGCATTTGGCCCATTCCTATTCATGTACCTGTCCAAATATCTTTTAAATGTGGTAACTGTACCTGTACACTTACTCTTGTAATTCATTCCACATGTGAATTACCCTGTGTGAAAAGGTTGCCCATCAGGTCCCTTTTAAATCTTTCTCCTCTCACCTTAAAATTATGCCCTCTAGTTTTGAACTTTTCAACCCTAGGGAGAAGCCTTTGCTATTCACCCTATTTGTGCCCTTCGTGATTTTATAAATCTTTGTAAGATCACCCCTCAACTTTCTACACTCCAGTGAAAAATGTCCCAGCCTCTATAACTTGAACTCTTCAGTCCTGGTAACATCCTTGTAAAAATCTTTTCTGCAACCTTGCCAATTTAATAATACCCTCCCTATAGCAGGGCAACCAGAATTGAACACAGTCCTCCAAAGCGACCTTACCCACATCTTGCACGATTGCAACATGATGTTCCAACCCCCATATTTAAAGATCTGAACAATGAGACCAAGTATGCCAAACACTTAACACCCAGATCATCTGTGATGCACTTTCGAGGAACTACTGACAATCCAATGAACCCAAATTGTGTTACAAGCTTTTGTTCAATATATCACTTTAATTGTTATAAATTCTGTCTTATGATCCCACTCCACTAATTACCTGATGAAGGAACAGCACTCTGAAAGCTAGTACTTCAAAATAAACTTGTTGGACTCTAACCTGGTGTAGTGTGATTTTTTAACTTTGTCTACCCCAGTCCAACACCGGCACATCCACATCAGGCTTCTGAGTGACATCTATTCCAAAGATTTTTGAAAATCCAGATACATTACATCTATTTGTGCATCCTTTTCTACCCTACTAGATAGAGCCTATAATAAAACTCTGAATAGAATTTGCTTTTTGTCAATTAATGTTGATGCTGTCTAATTATATCACAATTGACCCAATTGCAGTTATGAATATTTTCTTTACCAACCTGTTCAGTGATGCTATTACACATCCCTGGAGCTGGTGAAATTTGAATAAGGCCTCTTGGCTTAGAGAAGGGACACTACCATTTCCACAAGTACCCCCAATAGCTTTAATAGATATTTTCTAATCATGCTGTTGAGATATTTATTACCTCTGGAATTGGTGGAATATGAACCCAAGCTTCTTGGTACAGGGTTGGGACACTATTATTGCAGTACAAGAGCTCCTAATCCAATTGCCCTAATAGATATTTTTTAATCAATCTTTTCAGAGATATTATATACTTCTGGAGCAGTTGGGATATGTACCCAGGTCTCCTGTCTCAGAGGTAGGGATACAATCACTGCACCACAAGATTCCTTAATCTAATTGTTCTCATACCACATGCCCATTAATAAATTGTAGTTTCCCTACAATTTATTTCTAACTGTTTTTAGTTCTCTATTTTTCCACCTCTCCCTTTTTAATAGGGAAATTATACTTGATACAACATTTTCAACATGTTAATATTACTTAGAGAAGTAGGATTGTTAACAACATCATAGTCAACTTTCAGAGGGGAGTCCACTATTCTCTCCTGGTAGATGGAGTCAAACTGTTAATTCTGAAACACAAGAAAAGGGTTCTTCCAATCTCCAACAGTTTCAATTCTATAAAATAAATTATAAAAAATAAATTCAGGAGCTGCATGGAGAATAACGTAATGGATGCTATTATAATGAACACAGTCATTGAAATTTGGGATGCAGCAAAAAGGGTAGAATCTGTCTGATTAAAATGTTGCAGCTTTGTGTATTTTTGATGGAAATGCATTAATTGTGACCTCACTACGTTTGAATGTATATTAGAGTGATGGCTTTTTGTGTGAGATTTAATTTGGGGGCATGGAAGGTGGGAGAGGATTTTGAGGTTGTTGACCTGCCCGCTGAGCTGGTAGGTTTGTTTGCAGATGTTTCATCACCATACTAAATAACATCAGTGCACCTCTGGTGAAGCATTGGTGTTCTGTCCTGCTTGCTGTTAATGTGTCCTGGTTTGCTGAGGTGGGTGATATCATTTCACAAGTTAAGCTACAAATCTTCTCAAGAAGATTTTTGTTCTGTCTTTTGTGCTAGTTTAAATAGTGCTTCTAGGAAATTACTGCTATTCTTGAGTTGTGGTTTTGAGTTTAATGGAAAATGATAATTTATTATAATTCTGCTTGAGAGTCCAAATATATATGTCAACACAAGTGCAGAAGGTATTAGTACAAGATTGCATCATTAATAAATGAGTTATTTGAGGCTGAAAAAAGTTCCAGAAAATCAAAAAGGTAGCCCCCAGAGATCAAGAATAGCCCTTCACAAAGTCTCAAAAAGAGCTCTTAAAAATATAACTTTTCTCTATTAATAAAACTTAGCTTACCATAGGAGTAACTTTCTCTCAACATGTTTGGTCAACATCAATGACTTTTGCACAAGTACGCTCAGGTCCCTCTGCTTCTGTACCTCTTTTAGAGTTGTACCCTAGGTATTGTCTTTGTATGTTCTCCTTATCAAAATGCAGCTTTTCATTGAACTTCAAGTGCCACCTGTCTGTCACTAACACCATTTTCTCTATATGCTCACGAATTTCTTTGTTATCTTTACCAGCATTTTTTGGGTATTATTTCTGACTTCCAACGTTCACAGTATTTTGTTTTTTGTACTATATTTGTATTGGTGTTGATGCAATTTCTTTTGTGTTCTCTAGTCGCTATCCTTTTGGCTCATATCATCTGGGCATAGCTGCAGGAACGGAATTTTAAGAACTCATCAGTCAGCATTGCTGTATATTTGGATATTTCTTTTATTCATATCGCTGATGATCTACTTATGCTCCTATTTTGTATATTTCTAAGGAGAAATATCTCGCCATTTCTTGCAGCCTTATCTCATCTCCTCTTTAAGCGTTGGATACAAGTGATAGTGGGGTTCCCTATCTGGGTTGCGCGATTAATAGCGCTGCTTTGTTTTCAACCAACCTCTGTCCCTGTTTTGCCCTCTTTCATCGAATTTTATCTCCTTTTAGTTTCACTCTTCCTTCCAGTTTTGCCCTTTCCCCCCCAATTTTAACTGCTCACGACTAGCTTTGCCCCTCCTTTGCCTCTGGCTTGGCTCTTGCATTACGTCACCTCAACTCAAACAAAGCCCGCTGAATGTGTCACTCAGTGGAGACATTCCGCCTTCTGGGCGTGATTGGCAGCTCCTTTCGCCAATGGCATTGGGGTCGTTTGTCATGGTTACCAATGGGCGGGAGAGATGTCCGGGATTTGTACCAATGGACAATCAGCAAGGGCGGGGTTTACCTGCCGGTTTATAAATAAAACGGCAGCGAGTACTCGGATTCGCCGCGAGAGACTGAGGAGTTCGAAGCCGTTGCTTTTATAGTTACGGACTGCAAGAAGTGGGGGAAACGGCAATAACCGGCGTCTGAAATGACTACAACCACTACATACCAAGGCCTGGACTCCACAGGCCGTAGCAGCTCCAGGTATTCCGGGGACCGTTACATGCCGTTATAACAGACGGGGTGTTGAGGGGCGGCGGCAGCATTTCCACCGCGGGAGCCAACCGCCCGGTTCGATGTGAATCGTTGAGACAAAGGACTGGGTTTGGTGTTCAGGCTGGGATCTGGGGGCTCAGGGGAGAGATGGGAGAATACTGCCTCAGTCTCCTCCTGCCGCGGAGAGGGTCGGAACCCTTGGCAGTTGTTTCTTGTCCTGTCAGCCTGGGACAGAATCTATACCCTGAGGTTTCCCCCCCCCCCCCCCGGCCCTCAGGGAAGGTCTTTACCTTTTGAGTGTTGTCTCCTTAAAGTCCACACCGTGAACTATTGCCTTTCGCAACTGGGCAAGTTGTACCTTACCACCACTAGCCTCCCAACCCTTACCACAAGGTTTCCAACCTGACGTGCTGCCTTTCTGGACATCTCCACCGCTGCCACCGCCCACCCACACTATTCTTTCCCCCCCGGGGTAGGATCTGAAGCTTTGGGTGTTGCCCCTCTTGGCATCAGTGGCTCCTGTGATGTATGGGCGTTTTTTTATTGCTCCTTGGTTGTCTGAAGCAGGCGCAGTGCATGCGAGTTTCTGTCACTTCACATTAGACAGTGGACATAATGGATGAGTCCACTGCCAGCTACTACAGGATGCCAGCGCATCTTGATACAGTGCTGCAGCAATGTTTTAATTGGCCAAAACGAACCCTTTGTTTTATCTCTTTGAGCAGTATTCTTTGGTTACTAAGGGTTTGGGTAAGTGTAAAAAGACAGCTGCATGGTTATGATGGTCTGTACATCTTGGAATGCCTCCAAAGGTCTCGTTATTGGTCTTGGTTGTTCCAGTTGTACATTGGTGAATCAGAAATTCCAGGGGACTTTGAATGACAAAGTCAGCAATATTGCATGTTGTTACAAAGGGTAAAATGATATCTGTCCTTGTGAAATAATCTTAATCAGAACCATGGGTGGGTCTTTCATTCACTCTTAATCAAAGGAAGTTGGCAGTCTTCAGCTATCTTTCTATAGTTCTTCAATACTTACCTGTTTCGGTGCCATTGATCAGTGGCAGGAACCTCAACCTCTTATAAGAGCAGAAGGTAATGATAGTTAAGGCTAATTTCAGATGTTTAAACTGGCCTGAAAATTGTACCATGATCTTGTATTGAAATGCACAGACTATCTGTGTGCAAAGAGGAGGCTGTTTGTTTGGATGTAACCCTTTGTCTGGCTTGATGTTGCCTGAGTTGAAAATGTGTTGCTGGAAAAGCGCAGCAGGGTCAGGCAGCATCCAAGGAACAGGAGAATCGATGTTTCGGGCATTCTGAAGAAGGGCTTATGCCCAAAACGTCGATTCTCCTGTTCCTTGGATACTGCCTGACCTGATGCGCTTTTCCAGCAACACATTTTCAGCTCTGATCTCCAGCATCTGCAGTCCTCTTTCTCCTTGATGTTGCCTGAGCCATGCGCAAGCACTGGGGACCTCAATCCATCTTTATTTGCAGTCTGATGAGCTTGCTTATATATTTGTCTTCACATATACATGTGCATATGTTGCAGATATGTCACAGTTTAGATTGAATGCTCAGCCTCTGGTGTTAGTCTGGAACATGAAATACTGCTGCTGCAAAGTCGAGGGTGTGGTTGGGCATTTGCCTGTTGTCTCTGTCAATAATGGCCATTCATTTTAAATATACTTTTGTCTAAAATGCCTGTCATATAGGAATCTTTTAATCGATAAGTGTTTTCTTGTGACTTTGAATGGAGAATTAAATGATTAACTGAGGTGGCCATTAGTTTTTACTATTCAAGGCTGGATTGATTCATTTGGTTTCTGTAATATTAAAGGAAAACAAAATAAGAAAGATGGGTGTTTCCCAATGCTTTGGTTGCATATGTAGTGTTTCTGAAGATGGAAATCTGTGCTGGCTACCCTTAAAACTGGCTGTGTGCAATTAGGCAGGCTTTACCTGCATCTAGTCTTAATGTGGCAGTGAAACAAAGAAAAGGAAGCAAATCCTGAACTCAGAATTCCCCCTATCTTGGACACCTCTTCCCACATTCTCCGATACCTACCAATTTGAGAATTGGGTTGGCTAGTTACGTAATCCATGGCAGAAATTCCTCACCATGAGTTATGTCTTCTGCAAATCGAGCAACAGCTGAGACTGACTAAAAATGTCAGTTCAGTTTGGATTCTCAGGATTGCTCTGTTTCAAAACTTGTTATATTTGTCCAAGTGTGGGTGGAAGAAGTGAATTTGAGTTGAGCATGACTGCCTTTCTCATCAAGGAGCTAAAGTAAGTTTTTGAGGTCTAAGGAAATCTGTGGCCAATAGTGGAAGAACTCTTCACTGGTTGGATGCTGACCAAGCATATGAACTAATAGTAAGTGTTCTTGTGGCACAGTGGTATTGACCCATTTCTGGATCAGAAGGCCTGGATTCAAGTTTCACCTGTTCAAGAAGTGTCATAATATCTACTTTAAAAATATCAGTAACCAGATAGTTTTGGTTTAGTAGTCATTCACTGTCAGGACAGTGCTTGAGGCCCAACTGTTGACCTTACTATCAAAAGAAGATTAAAAGTGGCCATGTTATCTGATTTCCCCATATTCAGTTTGATTCCCAACTTTGGGAAGCAATCTGGCATCATGCAAGTTGGGCTAGTTTCTAGCTTGGACTGAGAAATATTCAACAATTTCTCAAAACCAGGCAATGACTAAGAATTTCATTCCATCTTTTTACATTCAATGGCTAATCCTTAGACTAGTCCCCACTTTTGATATTGCAATTCTTACCATTGGCAAGAAATGGACCTACAGTAGTCAAAACTTGGTGGAGAGGACAGCGAAGAAGGTTACCTCAGATTACAACGGGATCTTGATTAGATGAGCCAATGGGCTACGGAGTGGCAGATGGCGTTTTAATTTAGATAAATGCGAGGTGTTGCATTTTGGGAAAGAAAATCTTAGGACTTACACACTTAATGGTAAGGTCCTAGGGAGTGTTGCTGAACAAAAGAGACCTTGCAGTGCATGTTCATAGCTCCTTGAAAGTAGAGTCGCAGGTAGGTAGGATAGTGAAGAAGGCGTTTGGTATGTTTTTCTTTATTGGTCAGAGCATTGACTATATGAGTTGGGAGGTCATGTTGCAGCTGTACAGAACATTGGTTAGGCCACTGTTGGAATATTGTGTGCAGTTCTGGTCTCCTAATTGGAAAGATGTTGTGAAACTTGAAAGGGTTCAGAAAAGATTTACAAGAATGTTGCCAGGGTTGGGGGATTTGGGCTTCAGGGAAAGGTTGAATAGGCTGGGGCTGTTTTCCATGGAGTGTCGGAGGCTGAGGGGTGACCTTATAGAGGCTTATAAAATCATGAGGGGCACGGACAGGATAAATAGACAAAGTCTCTTCTCTGGGGTCAGAGTCCAGAACTAGAGGGCATAGGTTTAGGGTGAAAGCGGAAAGATACAAAAGAGACCTGAGGGGCAACTTTTTCATGCAGAGGGTGTTAAGTGTATGGAATGAGCTGCCAGAGGAAGTGGTGGAGGCTGGTACAATTGCAATATTTAAAGGGCATCTGAATGGCTATATGAATAGGAAGGGTTTGCTGGAATATGGGCTGGGTGCTGGCAGGTGTGACTAGATTGGGTTGGGATATCTGATCGGCATGGATGAGTTGGACCAAAGGGTCTGTTTCCATGCTGTACATCTGACTGTATGATTAAATGAATGCTTTGAATGCAGGAACTGATCAGAGGTTAGGAGTTGTGCTGTGACTCTCCACCTGACTCCTTTGTGGTTTTTCTGTGATTGTCCTATGACACCGGTCAAGAGGCAGGAAAAAATGCATCACTTGTTTGGGTGAGTGTAGTTGTAATTATGCCAAAGCCTAACACAATTCAAGTAGCCTCTTCATAGGTGCCCATCTGCCACCTAGCTATTCACCACTGTTGCTGTCTGGCTGTAGAATGTAGCATCAACACAATATACTGCAGCTACTTAAAAAGCCTTCTTGGATAGCATAGGCTAACCACCTTCAAGTTCTCCTCCAAATTTTGTACGTTTCTGACTTGGAACTTCATTGCCATTTATTTGTTGCTGGTTCAAAGTCTTTGAACTCTTTGACAGAGCATTTGGGAGAATTTTCAGGTGGACTTCAGTGGTTTAATAAGTCACTTCTTACTGTTGTCCTGAGATTTGCCTTGCTTCAATTTTCAGTTCTGTTGGGACTTCTCATAATAAGCTTTGTCCCAACATACAGCAGGACTTGGACAGTACAGTGCCCATATGTCATGAATGAAGAGTCAGAATTATTATGATACAGAAGGAGATTGGAGATAATTTGACTCTTTGAGTAGAGCTCATTTTTTGTACTAGCTTCCAATCTCATACTGTCTGGCCCAAAATGCTGTTATGATAGCTATTCCAGTCTTTACAACAGTGACACAAAATATACTTTAATATAGTTGCAACCATAGAATGGTTACAGCACTGAGAAGGCCATTGCATCTGTGGTTCTCTACAAGAGCACCATGTCTAGTTCCATGCCCCCTTGTTTCCCTGCAGCTCAGAAAATGTTTTCTGTTGTAAACCCCATGTTGCTTCCATCACAATCTCTGACATGGAGAGTGGTTAAGATGTTAAACTCAATGTCTTCCACATCAAAGTCACTGCCCTTCTTGACCCTCTGTTACTTCAAAGATTTCAATAAGGTAGTTAAATACATTTTACATTAAGAAATCAATAATGGCTTTCTTTAGTTTACATGAATTTATCTGAGACTATTAATTTTGTTCTGAATTACTGTTTCGAGAAGTTTTCCCCATCACTGAAGTCAAATTGACAGCTCCTGTGCAGTCCTGCTCCCTTGGCTTTCAGCCACTATTGCTGAACAATATATTCCCTTGTGGTTGGTTGTGCCTGCAGTTCAGCAACCTTAGTAAGTAACTTTACATACTTGCACATGTCTTGTAAACTTAATTTAACCTCTCTCAATCTGACTCTTTGTGCCTTCCTATTTAAATATTTCTAGAACTTCCTTCTCTCCCAATTCCTTGTGAACTTATTTTTCTATGTACTCCCCTACAAGTTAGTTTAAATCTTTTGAACAGCACAAGCAAAAATGTTTTGTCCTGGGTTCTTTTTTTATATGGAAGTCTAATGTGTAGAACACTGAAGATGTGATCTGTCATTGTGAAAAGGCTTTCTTTAATAGTGTCCTTTGTTTTTCAAGATGCTAAATGTAATGTGACATCTTTGTTTTGGACGATTGGCTGAATACCGATACCCTTTGGAGTATTCAAGAGCTGATTTTGATGTTGTGCGGGTTTAAGGTTCACAGAAGTTTGTTTTTCATTTTGCAAGCAGAGTGTTGCAGCCTCCTGGTGGTGGATCCAGTATCTCATTTGGGGTGGAGGAAAATGTTAAACCGGTGCATCCTCGTTCAAACAAGACTGCATCGAATATCTTTGGACCACCAGTAGAAAACCAGCCTGTGGCTAGAAGAAGCAATCCACCAGGTGCAGTACAGTATATAATGCAAAAGCAAAATATTGCAGATACTGGAAATCTGAAATTAAAAATAAAAATGCTGGAAACCGTGAGTCAGGCAGAATCCATTGGGGGGGGAAATTTAACTTTTCAGATTGACTCGCCATCAACTGAAAAGATAAATATAATAGATTTTAAATAGTTGAGTGGAGTAATGAGGGATAAGATCAAAAAGGAAGTTTGTGATGGGGTACAAGGCAGGACAGATTAAATAACAGAAGCAAGGATGATGCGAAGGGGGAAACTTTGAGTAGTTAGGCTATGTAATTGTAGTATGGAGACAGGTTCAACTGAAGCATTAGAGGGCTTTTGATTATTTTAATAAAATAGTGTATGGGTGGAGTTGGGGAGCACGAGATACAGGCATAATGATGTTTGTTTGAAGAGCTGGTGAAGGCATGGGCCAAATGACTGCCTCCTGCACCATAATAATTGATTTCTGTGAACAACCTATTGTGAATCTGGGAGGAAATAAAGGGGTGAGAACAGAATGATCTGAAATAGATCAGGCTTGCTTGAGGTTCCTGTCAACCAAACTGAGATTCATCCTTGACCAAGGAAAAAGAAAGCATTGAAAGCCTTTTTATAGAAAGCTGCATTATCTGAACAGGTGTGACTGTGAAACTGAGAATTAAATGGTCCTCTAAAGAAGTTGGGTGGTCAAGCCAGCTGCAAAATTTGCTGGGCTCAGAGTTTCTAATGGCTGGCTGAAATGCCAGATTATTGAATTTCTACCTTACATGTTGACAATAGTCCTCTTCTCTTTAAGAATTTTTCTTGAGTGAGAATTACACCTGATGGTGGAGGGCCCACGTACCAAATTGTACATGCATTTGTCATGATCCTCCACTTTCTGTAATCTACAGATTTGAAAAAGTATGGAGGAAGTTGGATTTGGAGTTGAAATGAGGCCTGTTTGGTAAACTGAGATTGTAGTGTATAAAATCAGCTTCGAAGTCAAAACTTTAAACTATCTTTTGTATTAGTTATTACATGGTTTTTCCTGTCGAAAATGTGACCAGAAGCTGGTGTGGGGTTCATATAGGATACTGAGACCAATTTTATTAAAATCCACCAATAACTTGGATGGAAGCACAGAATGTATACAACCAAATTTTGCTGATGACACAAAGATAGGTGGGCAATTGTTGTCAAGATTTCAGTGATTGGTTAAGTGATTTGGCAAAATAAATTGACAACATCCTTGTAAATCTTTTCTGAACCCTTTAAAGTTCTGATAGAATGGAGAACCAGAACCAGAACCAGAATAAATTCGGAAAGTAGAAACCTACAAACAGGAGTAGACCATTCAGCTTGCCCTTCCATTCAGTGTAATCATGGCTGTTTGAACACTTCAAAGCCTTTTATAAACCCTATCCCCCATAAATTGTACACCACCAGAAATCTGAAATCTATTGATCTGTACCTGAACCTAGACACTGGAATTCCCGATCAGAGCTGTGGAAACAAAGTTTCCTAACCCTTTGAGTTTTAAAAGGTCTCTCCTCTTACCTAAGTGGCATCTCCCTTATTTTCAAATTGTGCACCTGATTCTAGACTCAACAATCTGGGAAACATCTAGCCTACATCTACTGTCTGTCCTCTTCTAAATATTTAGAAAGTTTCAATATGTTCATTTCTTGTTCAAAATGCTAAGAATATAGGCCCAGCTGGCCACTCTCTCTTCCTCGCTCAGTCCTGTCTTCCTAAAACATGTCTGGTGAACGTACCTTGCATTCTGGCAGTTGTATTGTTCCTGAGATAAGACTAAGATTGTGCTCACTACTCCAGATGTGGTCAAACCAAGCTTCTACATAATGAAGCATGACTTCTCTACTCTGAACTCAAACCTACTTGAAACCTGACACTAGTCCTATGTGGAACTACTTTGCCATTCATTCACTGTTGTTTTCAAAATCCTAGAATTCTTTCTAAAGAGCACTGTTGGTCTACTTGTACCACGTGGATTTCAGAGATTAAAGCAGTCAGTACCCTATTCTCAAAGCAATAAATACTGGCCTAGCCAGTGACACCCACATCCTAACCAGTCTTTTTAAAGAAATGAATCAAACACTTTCTCAACCACAGACTCTAACCAATCCCATTTACTATTTTCTAAATGGTTCTGCTATAACCACCTGATTTATTTCTCGTAACTTATCTGTCAGATGTTTAGCTGACAGGTTTATAGTTTCTTGGTGTAGTAAATGCAAATTGCTGGAGAAACTTAGCAGATCTTGCAGCATCTGTGTAGAGAAACGGAGTTAACATTTCATGTTCAAAGGCTGTTCAAACATTTGGAGTTTGAAGAGTCATTGAATTTAAAACATTAACTCTGTTTCTTTCTCCAAAGAAGCTACCAGACCTGTTGCATTTCTCCAGTTTTAATTTCAGATTTCAGCATCTGCAGTCTGATTTTTTATTTATTCCTGCTATTATTTTTTCTCCTCTTGAATGAACATGTCATATTTGCTGATTTCCAAACCACTGGGAGCCTTCTAGAAGAAATCTCAAGAAGTTTGGATGATTATATCCACTTCTGCTATTAGCTTTGTGTTCATTTTTAAAATCAGAGGATGCATGCCATCAGGTCCTGGGACTTGACGGCCATCAAGTCAATATTTTCCTAGTATCTCTGTAGTAGTGATAAGTCCCGTTCTATGAGTTAGTCATAGAGAGATACAGCACAGAAACAGACCTTTCGGTCCACCTCGTCCATGTTGACCAGATATCCCAACCAATCTAGTCCCAACTGCCAGTACCTGGCCCATATCCCTCAACCTTCCAATTCATATACCTATCCAGATGCCTTTTAAATGTTGCAATTGTACTAACCTCCACCATTTCCTCTGGCAACTCATTCCATACATGTACCACCCTCTGTGTGAGAACGTTGCCCCTTAGGTCCTATAAAGCTCTATAAGGTCACTCCTCTGCCTCCGACACTCCAGGGGAATCAGCCCCAGCCTATTTAACCTCTCCCTATAGCTCAAATCCTCCAACCCTGGCAACATTCTTGTAAATCTTTTCTGAACCCTTTAAAGTTCCGATAGAATGGAGACCAGAATTGCATGCAGTATTCCAGAAGTGGCCTAACCAATGTCCTATACAATCGCAACATGACCTCCCAACGCCTGTACTCCATACTCTGATCAATAAAGAAAAGCATGCCAAATGCCACCTTCACTATCCTATCTCCCTGCGACTCCACTTTCAAGGAGCTATGAACCTGCCCTCCAAGGTCTTTGTTCAGCAACACTCCCTAGGATCTTGCCATTAAGTGTATACGTCCTGCTAAGATTTGCTTTTCCAAAATGTACCGCCTTTCATTTATTTAAATTAAACTCCATCTGCCACTTCTCAGCCCATTGCCCTGTCTGATCAAGATCCCATTGTAATCTGAGGTCACCTCCTTTGTCGTCCACTACACCTCCAATTTTGGTGTCATCTGCAAACTTATGAACCATACCTCTTATGCTCACATCCAAATCATTTATATAAATGACAAAAACTAGTGGACCCAGCACAGACCCTTGTGTTACTCCACTGGTCACAGGCCTCCAATCTGAAAAACAAGCCTCCACCACCACCACCTGTCTTCTACCTTTGAACCCATTCTATATCCAAATGGCTAGTTCTCCCTATATTCCATGAGATCTAACCGTGTCTCCCATAGGGAACTTTGTCGACTCTTACTGAAGTCCATATCTATCACTTCCACCACTCTGCCCTCATCAATCGTCTGTTACTTTAAAAAAACTCAATCAAGCTTGTGAGGCATGATTTCCCCCACACAAAGCTATGCTGACTATCCCTAACCAGCCCTTGCCTTTCCAAATACATCCTGTCCCTCAGGATTCCCTCCAACAACTTGGCAACCACTGATGTCAGGCTCACTGGTCTATAGGTCCCTGGCTTCTCCTTATCTCCTTTCTTAAATAAGGGTACCACATTAGCCAACCCCCAGTCGGCCAGCACCTCACCTGTGACTATTGATACATATATCAGCAAGGGGCCCAGCAGTCACTTCCCTCGCTTCCCACAGAGTTCTAGGGTAAACCTGATCAGGTCCTGGGGATTTATCCACCTTTAACCGTTTCAAGACATCCAGCATTTCCTCCTCTGTAATCTGGACATTTTGCAAGATGTCACCATCTATTTCCCTACAGTCTATATCTTCCATATCCTTTTCCACAGTAAATACTAATGCAAAATACTCATTTAGTATCTCCACCATCTCCTTCGCTCCACACAAAGGCTGCCTTGCTAATCTTTTGAAGGGCCCTATTTGCTTCCTAGTTACCCTTTTGTCCTTAATGTATTTGTAAAATCCCTTTGGAATCTCTTTAGTCCTAATTGCCAAAGTTATCTTTTGCCCTCCTAATTTCCCTCTGAAGTATATTCCTACTGCCTTACTACTCTAAGGATTCACTTGATCTATCTTGTCTATACCTGACATATGCTTCCTCCTGTTTCTTAACCAAATCACAATTTCTTTAGTCATTCAGCCTTTCTTGTCACCCTAACAGGAATATACTGTCTCTGGACTCTCTCTCATTTCTGAAGGCTTCCCATTTTCCAGCTGTCCCTTTACGTGTGAACATCTGCTCCCAATTAGCTTTTGAAAGTTCTTGTCTATTACCATCAAAATTAGCCATCCTCCAATTTAGAACTTCAACCTTTAGATCTAGTCCATCCTTTTCCATCACTATTTTAAATCTAATAGAATTATGGTCGCTGTCCCCAAAGTTCCCTCCACCCGACACCTCAGTCACCTGCCCTGCCTTATTTCCCAAGTGTAGGTCAAGTTTTGTATCTTCTCTTGTAGGTACATCCACATACTGGCTCAAAATCTTCGTGTACACACTTAACAAATTCCTCCATCTAAACCCTTAACACTATGGCAGTCCCAGTCTGGAAAGTTAAAATCCCCTACCATAACCACCCTATTATTCTTACAAATAGCTGAGATCTCCTTACAAGTTTTTCTCAATTTCCTGCCGAGTATTAGGGGGTCTATAATATAATCCCAATAAGGTGATCACCCTTTCTTATTTCTCAGTTCCACGCAAATAACTTCCCTGGATGTATTTCTGGGAATATCCTCCCTCAGCACAGCTGTAATGCTATCCCTCATCAAAAAAGCCCCCCCCCCCCCACCCCCTCCCTTTCTGTCCTTCCTGTAGCATTTGTTTCCTGGAACATTAAGTTGCCAGTCCTGCCCATCCCTGAGCCATGTTTCTGTAACTGCGATGATATCCCAGTCCCATGTTCCTAACCATGCCCTGAGTTCATCCCTGTTAGGCCTCTTGCATTGAAATAAATGCAGTTTAATTTATCAGTTCTTCCTTGTTCTCTACTTAGTCCCTGTCTGCCCTGACTGTTAGACTTGCTTCTGTTCTCAACTGTACCAGTCTCGGATTGATCTCTTTCCTTGTTATCTTCCTGGGTCCCACCCCTGACCTTACAAGTTTTAATCCACCTGAGCAGCTCTAGCAAATCTCCATGCCAGTATATTTGGCCCCTACCAATTCAGGTGCAATCCGTCCTTCTTGTACAGGTCACTTCTACCCCAAAAGAGATTCCAATGATCCAAAAATGTGAATCCCATACACCAGCTCCTCAGCCATGCATTCATCTGCTCTATCCTCCTATTCCTACCCTCACTAGCTTGCAGCACCGGGAGTAATCTTGAGGATCTCCTTTTTTAAATTCCTGCCTAACACTCTATATTCTCCCTTCAGAATCTCATCTTTTTCCCTTCCTTTTTTGCTGGTTCCAGTGTGTACAATGACTTTTTGCTGGTCACTTGAGAGCATTCTGCACCTTCTGAGACATCCTTGATCCTGGCACCAGGGAGGCAACATGCTTTGGCGATTATTCTAAGTCTTCTACTTTACAGTGGTCAAACTCAAAATACCTGTTCAATGCCTCTGCCATTCCTTTGTTCTTCATGGTGAATCCTTTAGATGTCCTCTCTGGAGGACCAACATTTGCATTATTACTCTGTCCAAATTTTCCACAATGTTAGGTTTCTCAAACTTTACTTTTTGTCATTCCTTGGAGACTTTCAGAACTTGTAATGTCCTGACTTACCACTAATCCTAACACAAACTACACAAGTACAGTACTGAATTTCTCAGTTTGATACTGTCCATGACATCCTATTTTGCTATGGATGACTTGTCTTTTTTTTTCAGACTTTGAGTTCTATCACAAAGGTCTGTCACTGCAGCTCCAATTGCTTATTTTTTAACCTAATTTCCCAATTCCTGTCCGTGAGCTCTACTTTAATCGCCTTTTTTATCATTTTTTCAGATTTTAAAATATTTGTCTTAGACTAGGGCTTCTCTCCTACAATCTCCAGGTGAAATTCTACCATGTTATGACTGGTGTCACTTGTGTTTTCTTTACAAAGAGGATGCTGATTACTTGTCTTATTGTTCATTGCCCTGAATACAGTTGAAGAAGTCTCCTTCCAGGCTACCTTTTGACACTTTGTGCAATCAGTATGTAAAATAGTCACCATAGCTTTTAACCTTTCTTACACATCCAATTTCTACTAATCTATCCTACAGTACAACCACTGTTAAGGAATTTATAAGCTACTTTCATAAGTAACACCTGACCTTTATCTACACCTTCTCTCCTCCTAGAGCTAAGGTAATCTCTTGCAATTGTACTAATGTAACCTTTAGAGCTACTTCACCACTTCCTCCTGAATATTCAGGTCTCAACCTTTGTCATCTTGCAGGCATGTCTCTCTAATGGATCTCTGTTAATATGCATTTATTTCTAGTTGTACAAAACAGGTGAATTGTTTTTTGTGCATGTACCAAAACTAAAGCCCCAAAAGACTTGTTTTACAAATGTATTATATACCATTTTTGGTCTTAACAATTGATGCAGTCAAGTTTTGTTTTGCCTTATCCTGCCACACTGTTACAATGATCCAAATCACCACCCTGTTGTATTACCTGGTTTTCTTTTTAAATTATCTTTTTTTTCTCTCATAACTTGATCCCATAGCCCCAACCCTGATCCATTTGCAGTCACACTCTCTTATGCCTGACCACTGACTAAATCAGATGACCCTATCCAAATGTGTTTAATTGACTTCTGTATGCA
This sequence comes from Chiloscyllium plagiosum, assembly GCF_004010195.1. Classification (NCBI taxonomy): domain Eukaryota; kingdom Metazoa; phylum Chordata; class Chondrichthyes; order Orectolobiformes; family Hemiscylliidae; genus Chiloscyllium; species Chiloscyllium plagiosum. The sequence goes on from NC_057733.1 coordinate 22,195,435, forward strand.
CGCAAATAACACTCATAGTTGCTATATCAGTGTCTGCAGCTTAACGTTAAGTGCTCTAACCCTGAGCTGGAGCTCCTCAAGCTGCAGACACTTGGCCAGATGTGGCTGCCTTGGAATACAGTAGCAACCATTCACTGCTCCCTGATCGTGCACAGACAAGCAGGAGGCTGGAGGATCCTAGCAATTCAATCAGTATCAGTAGATGAAGTCAACGTTGAGTGTAACCTTTCTTCTGCAGTGGGGGTGGGGAGAAGGGCAGAGTGGTCAGGTAGGGATAGGTGAACAGAGGGTATGGCCTGGTTGGTCGCTGGGAGGAATGTATCCAATTGGTGGCTGGAAGGAAGGGTCAGTCAGAGATATGGAGCCGGGGGCAGACTTTGAAATTGGAGAACGGAGTCCTCTGGGCTGGAGGTTGCCTAGGCGGTAGATGAGGTTTCCCTCCAATTTACGGTCTGGCTCACTGGCAGTGGAGGAAGCCAAGGATAGTTCTGTTGGAGGGGAATGGGAAGGTGAATTGAAATGGGTAGTTACTAGGAGGTCAGGTCAGCCCTTGTGGGCCTGGCTGAGATGCTTAGCAAAACATGCCCTTAGTTTAAGTTTGGTCTCTGCAATTTAGAGTGGACCACATCAGGAGCACCTGACACACTAAACTAGGTTGGAGAGGCAGGTGAAACTCTTTCACATGGAAGGACTGTTTGGGGCCCTATTTGGAGGGGAGGGGTATCCTGACAGGTTTTACATCTTTTACAGGTGCAGCGGAAGATACTGGGTTTCTTGGGGTTGCTGGAGAGTGGTATGAACCAAGGATTGGTGAAAGGAAATGGTCTTTGTGGAAGGCAGAGAGGGATAGGGAAGGGAAGATGTTCTTGGTGGTGGCATCCAGTTGGAGTTGGCAGAAGTGTTTAAAGATAATGCATTTGGATGCAGAGACTAGTGGGGTGGTAGAGCAGTGGAGGTCTGGATGACAGAGGGAAAAGCATGTTCAAAATAAGTGGACATTTGAGATGCTTGCGAGTGGAATGTCTTCCAGTCAGACCAGATGCAGTGGAGGAATTGGGAAGACACAACATCGAAGCCCGAAGGACTGTACTGCACTTCTATGTTCTATACTAGGTGGGAGGGGTGTAGTCCAGATAGTTATGTGAGTCTATCAGTTTATAGTAAGTCTCTGTAGACTGCCACCAGAGATGGAAATGGAGAGATCAAGAAAGGGAAGGGAGGTGTGAGACCATGTGAATTTAAAGGTCAGGTGGAAGTTGTGGATGAAGTCTGTACTGCTCTAGTTCAGCCTGGATGCAAGGTACTGTGCTGTTATAGTCAAGGATGTAATGGCAGAAGAGTTGGGGCACAGTGCCTATGTAGGTACTGAAGAGGGACTGTTCGATGTAGCCAACAAAGAGGCCCTAGCTACGCCTACCTATCAGAGACCCCATTGCCACCCCCTCTAGTTGAAGGTTAAGTTATTGAGGGTGAGGACGAGTTCAGCAAGGCAGAGGAGGGTGTTGGTGGAGGACTGGATGGGTCTGTTTTGAGGGGAAGATGCTGAGGGCCTGAAGGCCATCCTTGTGGTGTATGGACACACATAAAGACTGCATATTCCTAGTGAAGATCAAGTACTGGGGGCCAGGGAATTGCAAGTTACTGAAGAGATGGAAGGTGTGGTTAGTGTTGAAGATGTAGGTGGAAAGTGTCTGGGCAAGGGACTATTCATTGACTCTGTTTCCAGCACCCCTCCCTTCCATTCCTCTGACCAACCCTTCCTTCTAGCCACCAACTGGATTCATTCCACCCATTGAACAACCATGCTGTATCCTCTCTACTTGTCTTCACCTATCATTACCTTACGTTCCACCCCTCTACCCACACCTCCCTTATCTGCAGCTCCCCTTATACCCACCCTCAGTCCTGATTCAACCTGAAATGTTGACATCTCTGCCTCCTGATGCTGCCTGGCTTGCTGTGTTCTTCCACCTTCCTGCTTGTCTACCTTGGATTCCAGCATCTGCAGTTTTTTTGTCCCTAATAGTGTAGCAACAGCAAACTAATACACCCCTGACTGCCACCTTATGGATGGTAGATAGACCTTGGGAAGTCAGCAGCGTTTCCTGCCCAGAATTCTTGACTTCCAAATTGCTCTATTGCCATAATATTTTTCTATTTCAAATCCGTTTCTGGTCCATGCTAACCTCTTGGATCTTAATAGTGGGGATTCAGTGGTGCTAATGTTGCCAAATGTAATGGGGAAAGTGTTAGATTCTCCTTTTTAATATTGTCAGGCACTGAAGTGCAAATGTTGCTTGCTGATCAGCTCAAGCTTGAATTTGTTTTCTGCATGTTGACATGGACTGCTTTGATATGAGGATTTGCAAATTCTACTGAACACTATGCATTCAACACTTCGTAAAAGTCAGGAATTTAAGTAGTTGAAGGTTATTGGGTTTAGGACACCCCCTTGTGGAACTCCAGTGATCTTGACAATATTTTGTGCAAGATAAGCTCCAACCAGTCAGTTATTTAATTCAATATTGCTAGAGCTCCTTAATGCCACACTAGGTAAATATTTTTTGTTAGGGGCAATCTTTTGAACAGGTTTTTCTAAGGATTAGGTGGCCACTTATTCTTTCTATCAAAATGCACGATCTATGCTTATTTACTTTTTGCCAATTCCATGTCTATTCTTCATGCTTACCAGCATCTTGTGTTTTGATGTAGTCCAGCCCTGTATTAATTAAATCTTGCTTCCATTTCAGAAGTCCAAAGTTTTTGGTTAAATGTTGGACAACTGGTCTCAGCACCATCCTTTTAAAACTACCCTTGTCTGAATGACTTTTGTAGTCAGTTTACTGTACATTCTGCTAATTCATAAGGAATTGAGACACATCAGCCATGATCTCACTGAAAGTGGAACAAGTTTGAGCAACTGTCTACTGTTTCATATGTTCTTTTGTGTACAATTTGTCTTTTGGGCATTTTGAAGTTTTTATTGATGTATTGTTGTTTGCATTAATGCACAAATATCAAGCCTGTTCTGCTTCCTTCCTGTCCTGAGATATTCTTCCCTCCGGTGGTCACTAGGAACATGAGACAAACCTGTGTGCAAATGCTACCAGATACCAAACTAAGTGCAACTAATTCCAATCAGAGATGAGTCTCTGAGAACTACCTTTTGAAGTAACTTGTTGCCTGGTCAAACACTATTGCTTTTGATACTGTGTGACTGATCACCCAGTAAGGGAATGTTTTCCTTGATTCCAGCTTGTTTGTTTGCTTTTTGGTGCTTAAGATATGCTTGACTATTATGGAAGTGCTTTTTTATTGCCTAGTTCCTGTTGTTTATCCTGTCCAGTTTTTATTCTTGTTTTTTCTAGGTGGAAAGAGCAGTGGAATCTTTGGAACTGCTACCACTGAAACACCAGATCTAAAGCAACGGAGGAATCCACCTGGTGGCAAGACAAGTGGCATCTTTGACACTGTAAAAACTCCTCCCAAAACTCTGGTAAATACCATTTAGACTATTCAGGTACCATCTGGATGTAATGTTAACCTTGTTTTACTGCAGAATATTTCTTTTGTAGTACATGATGGATTGAAGTTATCTCTAGTTGACTGAACTGTGGCATACCATTTCCTGTAAGTTACTATGGGACTAGTGTATTATTGAACTGTTGTTTTGCCAACATGCAAGTAGCAATCTTTTTATTTTCATTTGAGTGATAATATAAATTCAGCAGAACTGAATAACCTCAGTGAACATAGAACAATATAGCACAGGAAGAAGCCATTTAACCAATCATATCTGTGCTAACTTTGATACTATTATATACTGATCCTTTCTGCCTGCACATGGTCAACATTCACTTCATGTTCAAGTGCCTTTTAAACACTGTTAATGGCAGCATGTTCCAAGCATCCACCACTCTCTGCATTTTTAAAATCTAGCCTCACACGACATTTATAGTATCCCTACAGTGCAAATTCCACACAGTCACACGAGGCTGGAATCGAACCTAGATACCTGGCACTGTAACTCAACAGTGCTAACCACTGAGCCACCATGCTGCCCATCATTAAATTTTCCACCTCTCCCATAAAACTATTCCTCACAGTCTGACAGTTTCATCTGGAAAACCAATTCTGACTATCCATTGTGTCTGGGAGGAGAAAGTGAGTACTGCAGATGCTGGAGACCAGAGTTGTGTGGCGCTAGAAAAGTGCAGCAGGTCAGGCAGCATCAGAGGAGCAGGAGAAACAATGTTTCGGGCATGAGCCCCAACGTCCATTCTCCTGCTCCTCAGACATTGACTTTTCCAGCACCACACTCTCTCGTACCACCCTGTCCATCAGATTTTATCAGCCTCTGACAATCAGTGAAAGCAAGGATTATTTTATCCATAAAAAGATGTCCTGGAAAACTTCTTTTGCACCCTCTAAAGCCTCCACATCCATGCAATAGTGGGGTGATCAGAATGGCAATAGTCAAATATGGTGTAATTACAGCTGTATAAAGCTGTAATGTGATTACTCAACTTAATAGGAGAAAGTGAGAACTGCAGATGCTGGAGATCAGTTGGAGTTTGGCACAGGGAAAGCACAGCAGGTCTGGCAGCACCAGAGCAGGAGAATCGACAGTTAGGGTATAAGCCCTTCATTTGGAAAGTTCTTGAGGGGGGTTGAAGGGGACTAGGTGATAAATAGGGGGGTGAGGTAGCTGAGACGGTGATAGTTGGTGAGGGATAGATCCGAAGGGAGGGTGGAGCAGATAGGTCGGAAGGAAGATGGACAGTTAGGGCGGTGCTGAGTTGGAGGGTTGGACATGGGATGAGGTGGGAAGAGGAGAGATTTAGAAACTGGTGAAGTCGACATTAATGCCATGTGGTTGGAGGGTTCTAAGGCAGAACATGAGGCGTTCTTCCAGTCATCAGGTGGCTTGGATTTGGCAGGGGAGGCAGCCCAGAACTTGAAAGACCTTGGAGGGGGTGGGGTGGAAGTGGTCAGCCACAAGGTGATGGGGTGGTTTGGTGTGTGTCCCAGTGATGTTATCTGAAACATTACATGAGTTGGCATCCTGTCCCTCCAATGTAGAGGAGACCACATCAAGCAATGGACACATTAGATGTGGTGTTTCAATGTGGAAGGATCCTTTGGGGCCTTGGATGAAGGTGAGGGTGGAGGTGTGGGTGCAGGTTTTACACCTCTTGTGGTGGCAACAGGAGGTGCTAGAAGTGGAGGGTAGGTTGGCCTTGGACCTAACTAGGGAGTTGCGGAGGCAGTGGTCTCTACAGAATGCCAGTAAGGGTGGGAGGGAAATATATTGCTGGTGTTGGGGTCTGATTTGTAGGTAGTGGAAATGGTGGAGGATACAATGCATTAGCTGGAGATGAGTAGGGTGGAAGGTGAGGGCAAAGGGAGTTCTATCCTTATTGCAGTTTGAAGGATGGGGTTCAGTGGAGGAGATGCACTGGAGGACGTTGTTTGTGTGGGAGGGGAAATTATGGTCTTTGAAATAGGAGGCCATTTGGTGTGTTCTGGAGTGAAATTGCTTCTCTTGGGAGCAGATACAGTGGAGGCAGAGGAATTGGGAGTAAGGGATAGTGTTTTTAGTGGGTGGGAGGAGGTGTAGTTCAGATAGCTGAGTCAGTGGGTTTGAAATTGATGTCAGGTGAGTCTCACTGGAAATGGAGATGGACAGGTGCAGGAAGGAGCTGTGAGATGGTCCAGGTGAACTTGAGGTCAGGGTGGATGGTGTTTATGAAGTTGGTGTTCAACCTCCTCATGGGAGCTGATACAGTCATCAATCTACCAAAGGAAAAGGTGGGGGATGGTGCCAGTGTAACTGTGGAAGATGAAGAGGCAGGCAAAGCTGTGGCCTGACTGACTATGCCTTCTTTACCATCTTATCCTCCTGTGTTGCCATTTTCAGGACATGGATTCCATGATCCCTCTGTATATCAATACTCCTAAGGGTGCTGCTTTTGAGTATACCTTTGTTTTGCATTTAATCTCCCAAAATGCATTGCTTCACTCTTGTCCAGATCAAATTCTGTCTGCCATTTCTCCACCCAACTTTCCAACTGATCAATATCCTGATGCATCCTTTTGACAACATTCCTTCCTATCTACAACTCCAATGTTTGTCTTGTTTACAAACTTGCTTGTTCCACATACATATTCATCCAAATCGTTTATATGAAATTAGAAACAACAGGAGTCTCTGCACTGATCCTCTCAACATTTCTGGTCACAGACTTCGAATCAGAAAAGCACCCCTCCACAACCACCAAGCCAATTTATATCCAACTTAACAACTCACTGGATCCCACATGACTTAATCTTTTGGACCAGCCTATTGTGAGGGACCTTGTAATGCTTTAGTAAAGTCTGTTTAGACAACATCCACTGCCCTAGTGTCATCAATCATCTTTATCACTTTGTCAAAACCCTCTTTTAAAATAAAAAGTTTGAGACAAGGCCACTCCCCACTATACAAAACCATCTCTATCTTAGTTGACTATCTGTGCTGAGTCCATTCTTTCAGTAATACAAGTAAACCTGTCACTAAAATCTTGAATTTACCAACGACTGAGACTGAACAGCCTATAATTTCCTGGGCTATCCCTGTTGCCCTCTTAAAGGAACAGCATTGGCTATTCTCCAGTCTTCTGGAACCTCTTGTGACTAAAGAGAATATCAAGATCTCTGAAGGTCCCAGCAATCTCCTGCCTTGCCTTGCCTCCCTCTCTACCCTGGCATAGATCCCATTAGGTTCGATTTTGTTTCTCAAGACTCCCCAGTACCACCTTTTTTTAATGTTAACGTGCCCTAGAATATCAACATACCCTTCTCTAATCTTACCATCATCCATGTCCTCCTTATGGAATATTGATGCCAAGTTTTCATGAATGACCACTGACATAAAGCATAAATTCTCTCCCTGGACTTATTGTTTCCATAGCAACCCACTTGCTCCTTTATAAATGTATAAAATGCTTCTGTATTCTCCTTAATCCTACTTGTTAAGGACATTGGCCCCTTTTTAGCCATCCTAATTCTAAATTTTAATTCTTTCCTGTTTCCATTATATTTCAAGGCTCTTGTCTGATTTCAGTTTCCTAAATCTTATTTCCTTTTCTTTTTGACTAATCTTTCAATATCTCGTCATCAGTGTTTTCTAAATCTTGCCATATTTCTTTTATCCTCGCAAGAACATGCTGGTCCTGAATTCTGATCAACTGGTCTTCAAAAGATTCTTGCATGTCAAATGTTGATTTACCCTCAAACAGATGCCCTCAAATCTAATTTCTCCAGTTACTGCCAAATACTGTTGTAATTAACCTTCCCCAATTACACTTCCACCTGAGGACCTTCTCCATAACTATCTTAAAACTCACTGAATTATGTTCACTATTCCAAAATGCTCCCCCACTGAAATTTCAATCACTTAGCTAGGCTTATTCCCTAGTACAAGTCTAGAGTGGTCCCTTTCTCTGTTGAAAAATGTGCTGGGAAAACGCAGTATCCGAGGAGCAGGAGAATCGACATTTCGGGCATAAGCCCTTCAGGAATGAGGCTGGTGTGTCAAGCAGGCTAAGGATAAAAAGTAGGGGGGAGGGAATTTGGGGGGGAGGGGTGCTGGGAATACAATAGGTGGAAGGAGGTGAGGGTGATAGGCCGGAGAGAGGGTGGGAAGAAGATTGCACATCAAGAGGGCGGTGCTGAATCAGAGGGTTGGGACTGAGATAAGGTGGGGGGAGAGGAAATGAGGAAACTGGAGAAATCTAAATTCATCCCGTGTGGATGGAGGGTTCAGCCATGGGGCGATTGGGTTGGTTGGTGCAGGTGTCCCAGAGGTGATCCTGGAAATGTTCCGCCAGTAGGCAGCCTGTCTCCCCAATGTAGAGGAGACCACATCGGGTGCAGCGGATACAGTAAATGGTGTGTGCAGTAAATGGTGTGTGTGGAGGTGCAGGTGAATTTGTGACGGATATGGAAGGATCCATATGTATCCATATATGGAGGGAACAACACCGTTTCTGCCATCGCTGCAGCCACTTCCGTCCCCAGAGTTGCCATCGCCGCATGTACTTCCGTCCCCAGTGATGTCACTCACCTGCACAATGACCATGCCGCATGTGTCTTGGAGGTTGGTGGGGTAAAGGTGAGGACTAGTGGGGTTCTGTCCTGGTGGCGATTGGAGGGGTGGGGTTCAAGGGTGGAGGTGTGGGAAGTGGCGGAGATGCAGTGGAGAGCGTCATCGACCACATTGGAGGGGAAATCGCGGTTTTTGAAGAAGGCCACTTGAATTGTTCGGTAGTGGAATTGGTCCTCCTGGGAGCAGAGGCAGAGGAATTGGGAATATGGGATGGCGTTTTTACAGGGGGCAGGGTGGGAGGAGGTGTAATCTAGATAGCTGTGGGAGTCAGTCGGTTTATAGTAAATGTCTGTGTTGAGTTGGTTGCCCGAGATAGAAATGGAGAGGTCTAGGAAGGGGAGGGAGGAGTCTGAGACGGTCCAGGTAAATTTGAGGTCTGGGTGGAAGGTGTTAGAAAAGTGGATGAACTGTTCTATGGTTTGAAGCGTGGAGCAAAGGATCCGGAGGGAGGTCTGTTGTTGGAGGCTTCCCTGTTGGACAATGTATTTTTTTAAGGGAAAAAAATACCCTCCTGTATGCGCCAAACTTATTCTGCCCCATCTCAGCCCTGGCACTATGGGAACTCAGCTGAAAATGTGTTGCTGGAAAAGCGCAGCAGGTCAGGCTGTATCCAAGGAACAGGAGAATCGACGTTTCGGGCATGAGCCCTTCTTCAGGAATCAGACTCCTGCCCGAAACGTCGATTCTCCTGTTCCTTGGATGCTGCCTGACCTGCTGCGCTTTTCCAGCAACACATTTTCAGCTCTGATCTCCAGCATCTGCAAGTCCTCACTTTCTCCACTAAGGGAACTCAGTCTATCTCCTCACTACAGCAAGTTGTTTTTGCATTTTTTTCCACAATCTGCTTAAGCATCTGTTCCTTTACCTTCTGGCTATAGCCTACAGTATAATCCCATTGTGATTGCACCTTTCTTTATTCCTGAATTCTACTCATATGGCCTCACTGGATGAGCTCTCTAGTGTGGTTGTGAAATCCACTTTAATGTGCAATTCCCCCACCCCTTTTACATCCCCCTCTAACATGCCTGAAACACCTCAACCCTGGAATCTTGAAATGCCTGTCCTGCTCTTCTCTTGACGGCTACAACATTGCACTAATCTAGGCTTTAAGCTCATTGACCTTGCCTGCTGTATTGAAATAAATACATTTTCAGACTCAGTCCCACCATGTTCATTAATCTGTCGCTGTCTGTTCTCCAATTAGACTTAACCTCTTATCTTAATCACTGCACATGTTTGGAACCAGAATAGTAATCAACAGCACACCCCACCCCCACCCTGCCACACAATTTTGAAATCTCTTTAATGGCACTAGCATAACTCCTTGCAAGGCTTATTGGTGCCCCTCCAGTTTAGATATGATCTGTCTTCAAGTCCCTCCTGCCCTGGAAGAAATCCCAGTGATCCAGATATTTGAAGCCCCCCCACTTCCTGTTCCAGCTCTCTAGCCATGCATTTAATTTTATTTTATTTGGTCTCAATTGCATGTGACACGGAGTAATTCTGGAATTACAAGCATGGAGGCCCTACTTTTTTTAATTTTCTACCTAACTCTAAATTACTTTTGCAGGACCTAAGCTTCAGAATTATTCCATTGTTAATGATGCTCTGGAGCGAGATAAACAAACGCTCTATAGAAATGCAATTTTGTTTCTAATCCTGTAGTTTTCCTTTGTTTTGGGAATACAGGTATACATTCTCTGTGCTCCCAATAGATTAACCAGTCCTTTACTACCAACTCTGATCACTGTATTGAATAGCCATTAACCACAGATAGTCTACTGGCTTCCTCAAGCCTAAGCCTTGTGGTAATGTTGCATTATTCCCCTAAAACAATGTGCTTAATTCCTTAATTATGTACACAATTTTTATTCCTGGCTTCCAAGCATTCACTCCACCTGAGGAGATGTGACTGGCTATTCATATCTTCTCCCCTTTTCTTCTTCCTCCCCCCCCCCCCCCCCCTCTCTTGAGATGGTAGTGTTTTGTGCATCTGGGTCTTGTTCTGTAATGGTGCAGTATTAGTGGCTTCCTGACACATTGCTCCATGAAGCTCAATGTTTACATATGGATTATATCATGACAACTTGTTCATAAGCAGCTTAATTGTGCCTAAAATATACTCAATTGCTCAATGTACTTCATACCTTTGACACCTGTTGGTTTTCACAATTTTAAATTGGCCTGTAACCTTGATTTTTGTTTTAAGGCTAATGATTTATTTTTTAAATCTAGGACTTCGCAACTGGGAAAGATGAAAAGGGCCCAGACTCATGTAAGTAAGATTTTAGGGTAACTGGAATATTGAGCATATTCCATTCATTTTTCTTTTTCACTCCCTTCGATCTTTGTTCAAAAATAGCTCAGTTAAGCTAGTGATTTGTTTATTAAATAGCCCTGCGTGGGTTAAAGGTCAAGCTTAAACTGGTATCTTTGTTAACTGGCTTTCATCGTGCAGTACTGCTAGCTGCCCCAACCTTGATTCTGTAGACTGCTGAATGCTTTGTATGAGCTAACGTCACTGTTAAACATTCTGCAATAACTTGCTGAATTCAAGTAGTTTTAACTTGATTGAACAGCAAGTGTGACTTCTGTCAAATTAACTGGCTCTTTTGGTGTAAAACTAATCTACACATTGCATTGCATAAGCATGCCAGCTTGGTTCCAGTCATTCCCGTTCCTAAGAAGAATTAATTTTATTATATGCCAAGATCTTGCAAGTAGGCAGAAATCCATCCTGTCCTGTGAAACCTGCTACAGGAATGTTATCAATCACTGAACCTTGAATAGCACTCCAATGGCTTTCAAGTACTATGCTCTCATCTTGCTCTATGACAACGTGCAGGATTTAAAGCTTGAAAGGACTACAGCTATGCAGTGAAATGAGAGAGCATTTTTTTCTTGAGTAAATACTATCCTTGAATTGAGTTTAACAGGATTTATTCCGATATGTTGGCTATTCCATTTAACAAACATTATGAATGCATCAAATACATTGGCTTGAGGCTGAAATTATTTTTGGTAGTGCAGGAAGGTTGTGTACACCTGCTTAAAATGGTTAAATATGGGCTCTGACCATAACTCGGTATTGTAGACTCTGTGAAAGGTGTAATTCAGTGCTTTGCATAATTCAAATGTTGGCCATCTTTTGCCTGTTCCTCAGGTAGTCATTTATGAATATTGGCAGTCTATAGGAAATAAAAAGCCATGATCCATGTGCATTTCAAGCCTGAATAAGTGGGTGTCAAATATTAAAATTACCACCCTGACACCCCCCCCCCCCCCCCCCCCATGCATTAAGGCCAATAATGGATTCTATAATTCAGCAACATCAAGACCGACAGTGAACCTGGTACCTTTTTATATGACCAAACCCATTGTCACTGGGGATGCAGAGTCCATATGGATTGTGTAGTGGTAGTGATGGAAAAAGTAGTTTTCCCCCAATGAAAGAACTGGATCCAAATTAAGTTTGTTTTACACTAAGATGACAATTAACTATTAATTAACTATAACTGACTTAACTATTCTTATTGAAAGAGAATCTTTGTCTCCTATAATCTATGTGGGCAGGATCAAGAGTGATTTTTTTAACCACTGTTTCTTATTTACCTCAAACTGGACACGTGGGCGGCATGGTGGCAGTGGTTAGCACTGCTGCCTCACAGCGCCAGAGACCCAGGTTCAATTCCCGCCTCAGGCGACTGACTGTGTGGAGTTTGCACATTCTCCCTGTGTCTGCTTGGGTTTCCTCCGGGTGCTCCGGTTTCCTCCCACAGTCCAAAGATGTGCAGGTCAGGTGAATTGGCCATGCTAAATTGCCCGTAGTATTAGGTAAGGGGTAAATGTAGGGGTATGTGTGGGTTGCGCTTCGGCGGGGCGGTGTGGACTTGTTGGGCCGAAGGGCCTGTTTCCACACTGTAAGTAATCTAATCTAATCTTAACTACCTGAGAACTGAATCAATAAAACATTGAGCAAGTAGAATTTTGCAGTAAGTGTAGAAATTAACACCTTTTTAGGACATGGCAAACAGGTGCATTGTAGGAGTCCAAATAGTGGAGTGGGTTCTTCTTCAAAATGACAACAGTGAAGGCCATGATGAAATACATGGGCTTGTTACAATACCAACTGACATTGGATCTGAGCTGATGTGTTGGGCAAATTTACTTGTGCTGTACAATAGTTTGACTGGAATTGCTGACTTTTGCATGTTTAGATCCTTAAACCACTCTTCCGTTACTGAACCTAAAAATTCTTGAGTGACTTAATGCTGTCTTAAAGTTGCATCAGTGACCATACTAGTAATTTTAAGAATACTGGCTCTAGTCTTGTTAAATGCACATTCTGACAAGTGGTCAGATATTTACAGCTATTAATGTAATTGTGGTTCATACACTTTTTTTCAGTTTGTCTTTCACCACAATTTAAAACATGAGAAATAATCAGCCTAACCTAATCATACACATCTAACCCGACGAGGTGCTTATGAGCTGATGCAACCAATTTTTTTGACTTTTTTAAAAAATTCTGGTTGAGGGAGAGTGCTGTCCTGAATATTTTGTGTTGCAAAAATAAATTCTGCTAGAGTAGAGGAAATATTCAAGTTCAAAACCCTCCGGTGTCAATAAAGGGCTGGCCTTCTGCAGTTGGGGTTTTTCTGTAGTATGAGCAATACTGAACTGTACTCATTTAATGTCTGGAATTTGATACCCAAATCCCATGTACAAAAGGATGTATCTCCAGTTGGGTCAGCATATATTTCCCAACTCTAATGCCTAGAATGCAGTTGTCAGCCATGAATCACATGTAGGCCAGACCTGCAAGGACAGCAGGTTTCCTTCCCTGAAGGCCATTAGTGAAGTAGATGGGTTTTTAAAAAATTCTTTTAAACTATTTGACAGCAGTGGGTTGGTGGTATGATTGCTGTTAGACTAGGTTTTAATCCCATGTTTATTGAATTAAAGTTTCACTATCTGCTATAATGGGATTTGAATCATGTCCTCAATGTTAACATGGGGCTCTGGATTATTAGTCCAGTGAAAATCACCACTATGCCATTGCCCTATAACTGGTAATACACCTGACTTTTTTTCAGATTCTGTAATCTGAGCACCTTTGTATGTTTTACACCTAGATTCAATAGCAGATTGGTTAAATATCTAACCTGCTTGATGTTTCTTATGCTTCAATGTGTGAAGCTTTTGTCAGGACTGATACTTTTTGTTTTGGAAAACTGGCTTACTTGGCATGAAGCAACTTAATGCCTATATTTTAAATTCCTATTGTGATTGTCCAATAACTTTTTTTCATATTTTTATTCACCCAAGTTTGAAACTAAAGCAACCATGATAGCCTATAAAATCCTGATCAGTAATACAAAAAAGTGTAACATGAGCTGACAAACAGCAACCAGTTTCAAGGCAAGTAGTATGTCAGTATGATTATGTTGTTTTCATGTTTGTGTCGACTTCAATGAAACACAATTTTTAAAGAGGACTGATACTTCAACTAATGGTGGCTGAAGTGATTCAACCCTTGTAATGACCTTCGTTTTACAATAGTGTTAGTTGACACCTGCAGCTGTGGCCCATTATGCATGTGCAATCATTGAAGAATGTGTGCACACTGTTCTAAACACAATACACACTCTGTTCAGAACTTGTTCTAATTAGCACCATGTACTGTAATTCCACCTTGGTATTATCTGTAGTTTTGGATGGAAAGAATAGTGATAATATCCAGTCATTTTCGTGTGAGTGTCAAACAGATCCCTGGGAAACACGTTTGAAGTTTTTATTACCAGAACCTCTCTGGGCTTAAATCTATTTTTATTAAACAGATTTCTGTTACTTGCAATGTTGCAGCTACCCCCATACTCATGCTTATTCTCCCTGAAGGATACCAGGCTAATTAATTCTGCAGCTGCTGTAATCTAGTTAAGATTTAATAAACATTTCAGAATTAAAATAATTTTACACAAGCTAACTCAAATGTAATTAGCTTGTGTAGCATGACTAGTAGAGATTTTTTAAGACCGGTCATATGAACCTAACTATGATCATTCAGTTTCTCCAAATTGAACTTTAGTATTTCCACTAACGTAATTCCATTACTGTCATTTTGCATCTCACCTGTATAGAGGTGGTGTAAGGGGATGGAGTGGAAATTGGGAAATTTGATGAAAAAAAAGACATATACTATCAACCCCTTTATCACTTAATCTCTCTTCTTTTGAAGAAAGTCATTCAGCCCATCTTATCCATGCTGGCCATTTTTTAAAAAAAAAATATTTTTTCAATCAGTTTTTCAAATGTTTTACAAAAGCACCTATATATTTTTTTAAAAAACAGAATACAAAGAGGTAGTACAAGAGTGTCATATCACAGTACTAATAATAAACTATCAGAACAAACTTATCTACTTAAACTAAAACTACAATCAAATTAAAAGTTAAGTTTAAGTTGAATTCAAATTAAATTACACCACATTACTTCATTCTAGCTCATTCACAGCATTTCTGCTGAAGCTCCCAACCATGAAAGTACCAGTCATTGCACCCATTTCCCCCTGCCGGGGCCCCATGGGCCACCCAATCTTACTTCGTGTTATAGCACAGCTCTGGTTAATATCACTGACAAGTCTGTCTATAATTTAGAAAGGGCCGCCATGTCTTTTAAAACTGCTCTGTTTTGTGGTGCACCATATTTGTATGGTAGTTAGATTAGACTCCCTAAAGTGTGGAAATAGGCCCTTTGGCCTGACAAATCCACACTGACCCTCTGAGTAACTCACCCAGACCCATTTCCCAATCCACCTGAACTGCACATCTTTGGATTGAGAGGAAACTGGAGCACTTGGAGGAAACCCACACAGACACTGGGAGAATGTCCAAATTCCACACAGACAGTTGCCCGAGGCTGGAATCGAACCTGGGTCCATGCCCCAACTCCTATACTCATGCACTGACCAATAAAGGAAAGCATACCAAACACCACCTTCACTATCCTGTCTACCTGCGACTCCACTTTCAAGGAATTATGAACCTGCGCTTCAAGGTTTCTTTGTTCAGCAACACTTTCCAGGATCTTACAATTTAAGAGTATAGGTCTGGCCTTGATTTATAATTGGATCCATCATTAAACAGTTCTAGGAAGAAATAGAACTATTCTGTACAAAAACAAGTGAGTTGATATTTCGAGCACAAGCTCTTCGTCAGGAATGAGGGTGAGGCACAAGGGGGCTGAGATAAATTGGAGGGGGAAGGTAGCTGGGAATGTGATAGGTACATTGAGATGGGGTGGTGATGGTTTTAGGTCAGAAAGTAAGGTAGAGCAGATAAGTGTAAAGACAATGGACAGACAGTTCAAGAAGTTTGAACATAACAGCGCAGTACAGGCCCTTCGGCCCTCGCTTGTTGCACCAACCTGTGGAACTATCTGAAGCCCATCTAACCTACACCATTCCATTTTCATCCATATGTTTATCCAATGACTATTTAAATGCCCTTAAACCTGGTGTGTCATGACTATTGCAGGCAGGGCATTCCCTGCCCCCTACTACTGGGTAAAGAAACTACCTCTGACATCTGTCCTATATCTATCACCCCTCAATTTAAAGCTATGTCCCCTTGTGCTAGCCATCACCATCTGAGGAAAAAGGCTGTAACTGTCCACCTGATCTAACCTTCTGATTATCTTCTGTCTCGATTGAGTCACCTCTCAACCTTCTTGCTAACAAAAACAGCCTCAAGTCCCTCAGCCTTTCTTCCCTCTAATGAAAACAGCCTCAAGTCACTCAGCCTTTCCTCAGACCTTCCCTCCATACCAGGCACGATCCTAGTAAATCTCCTCTGAACCCTTTCCAAAGATTCCATATTCTTTCTATAATGTGGTGACCAGAACTGTATGCAATGCTCCAAGTGCGACCGCATCAGAGTTTTGTACAGCTGCAACATTACTTAATGGCTCAGAAACTCAGTCCCTCTACCAATAAAAGCTAAGAAACCACTAATAACTGAACTCCAGGAGGAACATCTCCTGTCAACTACCATCCAATCGTCTTTCAGCTAGCCAATTTATGATCCAAACCGCTAAATCCCCCTCCATCCCATGCCTCCATATTTTGTGCAATAGCCTATTGTAAGGAACCTTATCAAAAGCCTTACTGAAATCCATATACACCACACCAACCACTTTACCCTCATTCACCTGTTTGGTCACCTTCTCAAAGAACTCTAAGGTTTGTGAGGCACCACCTACCCTTCAAAACTGTGATTATCCCTAATCAACTTATTCCTTTCCAGATGTTAAAATCCTATCTCTCGTAACCATTTCCAACACTTTACCCACAACTGAAGTAAGGCTCACTGGTCTATAATTACCAGGGTTGTTTCTATTCCCCTTGAACATCAAGACAACATTTGCTATCCTCCAGTCTTTTGGCACTTATTCCTGTAGACAATGACAAAAAGATCGAAGCTAAAGGCTGGGCAATCTCCTCCCTGGCTTTCCAGAATTGTTAACATCTCCTTGCGAACCTAAATCCTGTCTAGGCTAGTAGCCTGTATCTCAGTTTCCTCCTCAGGTCTTTGTCTAGTGTGAATACTGACAAAAAGTATTCATTTGCACTTCTATCCTGTTGGACACCATGTACAAGGATCTGGGATAAGGTGGTGGAGGGGAAGTGAAGAAACTGGTGAAATCCACATTGATCCTGTGTGGTTAGAGGGTTCCAAGGCAGAAGATGTAGCAATCTTCCTCCAGGCATAGGGAGTGCTAGAGTTTAGTAGTGGAGGCGGCCCAGGACTTGAATGTCCTTGGCGGAAAGGGAGGGGGAATTGAAGTGTTCAGGTATCCCACAGATGTTCTCTGAAACGTTTTGCAAGTAGGCATCCTGTCTTCCCAGTGTAGAGGAGACCACACAGAGCAGTAGAAACAGTAGACTGGGTGTGTGGAAGTACAAGTAAATCTGTCTGTGGAAGGATCCTTTGGGGCCTTGGACGGTGGTGAGTAGGGAAGTGTTCATGCAGGCTTTACACTTGCGGCAGCAAGGGAAGGTGCCAGGAGTGGAGAGTGGGTTGGTGGGGGCTGTCATGGTGGGAATAGTCTCTGCAAATGCAGATAGGGGTGAGGAGGGAAATATCACCCTGGTGGTGAAGGATGTTTGTAGGTGGTGGAAATGGCAGAAGATGATGTGTTGTATCTGGAGATTGGTGGGGTGGAAGGTGAGGACTAGAGGGTTCTGTCCTTGTTGCAATTGGAAGGATGGGGGTTCAAGGGCAGAGGCGCAGGAAGTGGAGATGCACTGGAGGGCATTGTCGACCACATGGGAGGGGAAATTGCAGTCCTTGAAGGAGATCATCTGGGATGTTCTGTAGTGGAATTCTTCCTTCTGGGAACAGGTGCAGTGGAGGCCTTTGAGTAAGGGATAACATTTTTACAGGAGGGTGGGAGGAGACATAGTCTAGGTAGTTGTGGGAGTTGGTGGCTTTGAAGTAGATGTCCATGCTGAGTCTGTCGCTAGAAATCAAGATGGGGAGGAAGGTGTTGAAGTGGATAAACTGCTCAGCCTCCTCACTGTAGCATCGATATAGTCATTGGTGTAGCAGAGGAAAAGGTGCAGAATGGTGCCGGTGTAGCTGCAGAAGATGGACTGTTCCACAAACCCAACGAAGAGGCAGACATGGCTGCGGCCCATGCAGGTGCCCATGGCTACTCCTTTCTGTCTGGAGGAAATGGGAGGATTCAAAGGAGAAATTATTCAAGGTGAAGTCCAGTTCAGCCAATTGGATACGTCATCTCCCACCACCAAGCTATCATCTCCCAGACCATCCACAACCTTATCACCTCAGGGGATCTCCCATCTACAGCCTCCAACTTCATAGTCCAGGAACCCTGCATCATCCAGTTCTACCTCCCTAAAATTCTCAATCCTGACTACCCCGGTCAATCCATTGTGAGTCTGCTCCTGCCCCACCGAACTTATCTCTGCATACCTTGACACTGTCTTGCCCACCTTGGCCAGGACTTTTCTCACATGCTCAGGACACCACCCACACCCTCCACCTCCTCCAGTTTCCCTGGCCCCCAATGTCTCCTCTTCACCATGGACATCCAGTCCTGGTACATATCCATATCCATCTGCCATGACAAGTGTCTCCAAGCCCCCTCTTTCTTCTGCTCCCACTGACCCACTTTTTCCAATTCGGCTGAACTGGTCTTCTCCCTCAACCTTTTGCCTTCAAATCCTCCCACATTCTCCAGAAAAAAGGGCAGCCATGGGCACCTGCATGGCCCCCAGATATGCCTGCCTTTTCCGGTACTTGAAACCGTCCAACTTCTGCAGCTACACTGACATTATTCCCCCACCTTTTTCCTCCGCTGTATTGGTGCCACCTAGTGCACCTGCAAGGAGGTTGAACTGATCACCTGGACCATCTCTGACACCTCCCCTCCCATTCCTCGACCTCTCCATTTTTTTTTTGTGGCAACAGACTCATATGGACATCTACTTCAACCCCACAGACTCCCTCAACTACCTGGACTACACCTCCTTCTACCCTGCCTCCTGTAAAAACACTATCCCTTACTCGCAAGGCCTCTGCTGTATTTGCTCCAAGGAGGACCAATTCCACAGCACATCCCAGATTGCTCCTTTCTTCAAGGATTGCAATTTCCCCCCTCCAGTGCATCTCTTCCACTTTCTGCACCTCTGCCGTTGAACCCCACCCCAATCGCAAAAAGGACAGACCCCCACCCACCCTGGTCCTTTTATGTTCCACCCCACCAACCTCTGGAGACAATGTGTTGTCCTCTATCTATTCTGCCACCTACAAACAGACCCCACCATCGGGTATATTTCCCTCCTCACCCCTATCTGAGTTCCGCAGAGACCATTCCCTTGTTAGGTCCACAGCTCCCACCACTCCACCCTCCACTCCTGGCACCATAAGTGCAAACCCTGTACCCAGACCTCCCTACTCACCACTGTCCAAAGCCCTAAAGGATCCTTCCACATCTGACAGATTTACCTGTACTTTCACACATCATCTACTGTGTCCGTTGCTCTGTATGGTCTCCTCTACGGTGGGGAGACAGGATGCCTACTTGTATAACACCCCAGAGAACATCCGTGGGGCACACACTTTTTAAAAAAAAAAAAATCCCACTGCTCTGTGGCTGAAACACTTTAACTCCGCTTTTAATCCGCTAGGGACATGCAAGTCCTGGGCCGCCTCCACAACCAAACATCAGCCACCCATGCCTAGAGGAAGAACACGTCATCTTCTGGTTTCTTCATTCCCCACCTCTCCCCAACCCCAACCTGTCCCAGAGTCAATCTTCCAACCCACCACCACCCCCCCTCTTGAACTGTCCTACTTGTCCATCTTCCTTCCCTGATGAAGAGCTTATACTCAATATTGATTCGCCTGCTCTTCGGATGCTGCCTGACTGGCTGTGCTTTTCCAGCACTGTATTTTTCAATTCTGATCTCTAGCATTTGTGGTGCTCACTTTCTCCTATCGGCTTTGTCAATAATCTTCTCCCCATATAAGTTCATGGTTGGAGATGTTGACTAACAATTTACACTATATTCAACACCGCTATTCATACTTCCTTGAGTATTGAAGAGGCCTGTGTCCATGTGCAGCAAACCATTTGTTAAAATAAATTGTCTTGAGCTGATACAATGCAAATGTTACTTTCCATCAAGTGCCAGATAATGACCATTTCAACAATACTAAATTTAACCATTGTCTATTTTGATATTCAGTGGCATTGGTGTCACTGAATGCACCATTATCAATGTCCTGGGGATGAACAATGAACAGAAACAGAACCAGCCTTACAATTTAATGTGGCACCTTACAAGAGCAAATGAAAGGCTAGGATGTCTCTGGCAAGTGCCTCCCTTCACTTTGGCATAAGTGATGGAACATTTGCCTGTATTGGTGCAGCTTCAACAACACTAACCTCATTAATGTATAGGACCAATTGGCCCATCACCTTGAATATACTCAAACTTTGTACAATGGCAGCTGTGTATGCCATCTGCAAGATCATTAGTACTCAAAGTTGTTCCAGCAGCATCTTCCAAACAATGACCTAGAATGACAGCAGCACATAAGTGAGAATTCAAACACCTGACGTTCCTCTCTAACTTGAACAATATCGCCATTCGTCACTTGCTAGGTCATTTGATTTGAGGCCATAATTTAAGGTACAGAACACACGTTGGTCTTTACTCAAGCTTATGCTGCAAATATCAAAGTAAAGGAATTGAAAAAGATTTTAAAGTACTTTTACGTTAGCAATGCTGCATGTTGAAATGAAGAATTCATTTCAGATTAAAGTAATTTGCATGCAAATATTTTGAGCAAGTCAGGAACACGAGAGGAAACTAAGCTAGTAAGAATATTCCCTAATGTAGTGCATTTACTCTTTTTAAAATTGCTATTTAATTTGCTATATGCACTGTGGTATCATCGGACATTAACATGTCAAGTCTGCTCTGCCATTCAATAGGATCGTGGCTAATCTCTGTATTCCAAATTCCACATTCCAATCTATCCCCAATAACATTTATTAGAATCAATCTACAGCTGCCTTGAAAAATACTCAATGACCCTACCTCCATCTTTTGAAGCAGAGGATTCCAAAGCAGGGAGAGAAAATTTCCTTGCTTGCCTTAAAAGGCAATCCCTCATTTTAAGTGTCTGTTCATTCTGGACTGACCCACAAACCAAGAAATATTCTTTTCACATCCATACTGTCAAAATTGTTCAGGATCTTCTAAACCTACTCACCCCTCTGTTCCCACTGGAGTTCTGAAGACTGTCTATTTGTCCAATCTTTCCTCATAAGACAACTCCCGTCATCCTAGGTATCAAGCTAATTAAATTCACTTCTAAAATAAGTGGACCCCAAACTGCACACAGTATTTGCGATGTGGTCTTGTCAATTTCCTTCTAACTGAAGTAGGACCACCTTCCTTGTATAATTAACTGTTTATTTTAGATTTATCACCTGTGTAAGACTGTTAAATCCATATGGTCTGTACTTTCCCCTCTCCTAAACTTCAGTTTGGAGTAATCCCAAATGCTACATCTGTTGTCTGTTCAACAAAGACAACACAATCATTTGTATATGTTGACAACCCTAATCAATATTTAGATTTGACACATTATGGGTCAAGTAGATAAATATTTAAGGCAGTCACATCAGACTTGGATTGGTTTGCATTTCATTCCAAATTGTTGTAGAGTTGTAATTTAATTTTAACAGATTCAGAAATGGGTCCATTGTGAACAATTTTTGTTAGTAATAGCCACTGTTTTTAATTTTGGAAGTTGAAGTGACTGCTTTTCATTTTACATCTAAGATGTTTTCTTTACAAAGAGGTTTCTGCTTCCTAGTTTGTTCATGTATGACTTTTCTATAGGGTTCAGGTTTTAGCTTCTGAACATTGATTTTAAATAAAATAAAAATTAGACATGCTATCTAGTGTTACAGCCCTTTACTTTCAAGGCAGGAGTTGCAGTGGTTTGATGACAACGATGAATACTTTTATTGAAGTGTCATTGAAGAAGAATATTACTTTTTTGCTAATGACCTATTTTCAAAGATTTAAAACTTTTCAAGTTAGATTATCATCTTGTGTCAATATGGCAATAGTTTTTTATTCAGGTATAATTTGGTACAATTTAAATTGAATGATGTCATTAAAAATGAACACTAACTGAAGAAATGAGGCAACTTGGATTAAAAAGAGAAGCCTAGAATTCTGTAAAAGGCCTCTGAAAAGATTTCCACAGCCACTCCTCAAACTGGTTGACACTTCCTTTCAGACTTATGGAGCTTACATGAAAAAAAATTCAGAATTGTGAAAATGCTGCCATTTTTGCTAACTTCCTTTCTTTCTCCTTATAGTTCGCACTGACCAGTAGGAATGTCAGGTAACAAATGCATGCACAAACTGTACACTTGAACTTGTCTCCTGTTTGTCCTGGATTTTGAAGTTTGAGAATGGAAAGATTTTGCTTTGCTTTTGATGAACTTCAGAATGAGATTTCCTTGTTCCAGTTGTTTGCATTTTGAATCAGTGACAGGAAAGCATTGGCCTTGTTAGGGAGATGGAACCAGCTAAATTGTTTAAGCAATTAAAAACCAGAAGTCACTAGGCTGTCTAAAATTTACTCATGCTGAAGTTGGATTTTATCAATTGACAATGTCCAGCAAAAATAAGATCTTCAAACCTGTTAGGAACCAATAAGTAGATTAGGAGAAACTGTCTGCTGATTGGGATGTCTAAGATTTAGGGGTCAGAATCTTAAAACCCAGGGCAATATTTTAGTAATTAAATTAACTTCTACACGGAATGTGATAGCCACTTGGAAATCTCTCTGTAATAATGTGAAATTGTTGACTGTATCTCAGATTAATATTTCTTAGACATTGATGTTGAGAGATGAGACAAATTCATTTGGACTATTGCTGATCTGTGATCTTGATAAATTGTAGAACAGGTTTGAAGGGCAAAATGGCTTAAACTTCTGTTCCTCTCATGACCACAGCCAATGCAGTTTACTCTTATAACTTTGCAGCTTCAATGCACCATTTTAAGATGTGCTTTGTTTCATTGGATTTGTCATTGGGAAAGCAGATTAGCTATTTGGACAGATTACCTAATCTCCCTCATGCAGTACTTTGTAACAAGTTAGCAGCCACAGTTGCACATCATTTTAAGGTTTGAGATAAGTGATTATATAGTAAACATGTAATTGATCTATTCAGGTGCTGGAGATGTCATCAATTTATTCCCCTAATCAAATTTACTCTGGTTTGTTAGATGGTTTAGTAAAAGGCCTAATTTGCTGCCTTACATCTTTTTTTCTTCTCTCCACAGCTACCAGCAGTGTGATTTCTTCTACTAAACATTAGGGCAGAATTAATTATAAAAAAGCTGTAGTCATGCTGGAGATACTGGCTTTACGTTCTCTTTGATATAGTTTAGTATTTCAACTGGATATTCATTTGAAATAAATAACACAAATTGAGACTGATGGAACTACAGTGATATTTACTAAGGATGACAGTTAGTAGAAATGACAAACTGAGGATTGTGAAAGATTGTTACATATGCTGGCATATGGAAAGATGAGGCAAATGCAGTTCTGCATAGGAACAAATACATTTGGAAGTAGGAGTGAACTTTTAAATGAAAGTGAGCAGAGGCCATGATGTGCAGATAGTCAGTCATTAAAGATGGAAATCCATCAGTAAACTCAAAGACCAACTTAAATCCTTGAATTCCTATTTTAATATTTCTTGGGCTTTCAACTCTTCATATCTATAATCCCTTACTGATAATGTTAGTGATGTAACACTGCACCTTTTCCATTGCTTTATATACCTTGAACAGTTAAGTGGTAGTGGACACAATTATGGCATACTGCAAGACCTTCAAGATATGAAGTATAAAACAAAGAAATATTAAAATAGGAATTCAAGGATTTAAGTTTGTCTTTTTGAGTTTATTGATGTATTTCCATCTTTAATGACTGGCCATCTGCACATTATGGCTTATACTCCCTTTCATTTAAAAGTTCACTTCACTTCTACTTCCAAATGTATGTTTTCCTATGCTGAACTGCATTTGCCTCATCTATCCATATGCCAGCATAGATAACAATCTTTCACAATCCTCAGTTTGTCGTCATTTCTGACTGTGTAACCTGCAAATGTTCAGCTATTCCTGACCTTCTTCAGTAAAACAATCTGTGGCAAGACTGGGCCAAAATCCACATCTGAGTTGACTAAAAATGATGCCTATACTTGTATGGTAGAAATGCGAAGCAAATTCCCAAACAACCTCCCAGCAATAATAGCTTGGGCACTATGTTTAACCAAAAGTTAAATTGGACCTAAGATAAGATATCCTCAAGATAAGATGAAATTTGCTCTAACTTGGGAAATGTCAGGAACTTTAGGGAAAATCCTTAACTGTGTATAGCCACTGGTGATGGTTGGGGCACCTCCTTTATTACCAACACAATGCAAAGTTCAGAGGAGCTGACTGGCCACCGTTTCACTTTTTTTCCTTTTTGAGTGTTCTATATCATCTTCCGTAAATCCATTAACAAAATACGATACAAAATCCCAGCCAAGATACAGACTTCCTCTGCTGTATGGGGAGATGCTGAGGAGGTCATAACTTTTGTTGATGATGGGTAATCATGTAACCTCTCTGTATAATGTACAGTTTCCTATTTTAATACAGGCATTAACCTAATTAATGAATTGATGCTCCCTTACAGTAACCAGAATATGACAGGCACACTCACCAGCTGAGTCCCTGACAACAAATGATGTTGCCAGACACCTCAGCTAGAAAGAAATGAATAAATGATGAGAAATGACTAAAACATTATTTGCTAGTGCTATTTGACTTAATTGATTTATGTAATTCACCTGTGTTGTACTCCTCCAGGCTGCTGCTTAGAATTGTTAATAAAAATTTGGACATTATAGTAGCAGTTGAGTATAATCTTGCATGGCATATGTTAGGTCAGTTTACACTCGAACTGTGCCAGGTTTAACTGTTGGTCTCGTGAGATCATCTTTAGTACCACATTAAAAAGGTGATGATTCTTTTCTAGCTGATAATACAAGGAATAATCTACTAATTCCTGTGCTTCACTTTAGAACTTTCTTTGTACAATAGCAGACTATCATACCTCCCTGATTTTTAGCTGGATACATCTTCATTTAATAGTCTCTGAATGCAATTTACTAGAATAAACTGAAATCAAAGGTTTTTTGGTTGTGGAGTTCTGGTTCTGCTCAGGGAGGGGAATGGGTGATGGAAAGGTTTAGTTCAGGGGTTGGTAATAAGTGATTTTAAGCTGCTCACCAACTGATTCTCCTAAAGGAGGAAGAGATGGTGAATTTAAGGTAGGTAAACCCGGTAGGTAAGTTTAGTGTTTTGTTTTTACTTGTGATCAATGTATTGGGCACTGTGTGGAACAGGTCCATCATCAAATGATCTAATCTATCCACATTAGATCTTGCATAATAAGGTACTGCTGTGAGAGGTGATCCACTCAGGCTGACTACTAATACCACACTTGAAGCAGTGTTTTCATAGGATGTAAGCAGAAAGATTGATGATATGCTACCTTTTTTTTTGTTAGTTCCAACATTCTCTTATTGCACTACACACGTGTTAACATTCCTCAGTCTCTGCCCCAATGGGCAAAATGTGGGAATGCACTGGGATGTAATGCTAGTACCATGAAATTTTCTGTTGAGGGAAGGTCTGATGGATATGTCTGAACTGCAAACCCAGTTCAGCATCTCATCAGAATACTTGGTGTCCTAGGCATTCTTGAGTTGATGTGGTTCTGTTTGCCAAGCTGGGAATTTATGTTGCAGACATTTCGTACCCTGTCTAGGTGACATCCTCCGTGCTTGGGAGCCTCCGGTGAAGCGCTTCGATAATCTTCCGCCATTTGTAGTGGTTTGAATCTGCCGCTTCCGGCTGTCCGTTGCAGTGGCCGGTATATTGGGTCCAGGTCTATGTGCTTATTGATTGAATCTGTGGATGAGTGGATCCCATGCAAGGACTGCACAAAACACTGCATAGGACAAACAGGAAGACAGCTAACGATCCACATCCATGAACACCAGCTATCCTTAGTAGCCACACACTCATAACAAGCAACAGGAGTTTGACTGGGACAACACTACTATTATAGGACAAGCCAAACAGAACAGCCAGGGAATTCCTAGAGGCATGGCACTCATCCACAGATTCAATCAATAAGCACATCGACCTGGACCCAATATACCAACCACTGCAACGGACAGCTGGAACTGACAACCGGAAACGGCAGATTCAAACCACTACAGATGCCGGAGGAAACATCACAGAAGCGCTTCATATGAGGCTCCCAAGCACTGAGGATGTCACCTAGACAGGGGACGAAACGTCTGCAACACAAATTCCCAGCTCGGCGAACAGAACCACAACAATGAGCACCGGAGCTACAAATCTTCTCACAAACTTTGAATCCTTGAGTGGAGATTGATGTTCCTACACACTGCTGAGGAAGCCAGCTGCTGCAAGTGGAGGTTTCACCTGCCTGCAGTCAGTTCCATTCTAAATGTGCATTGTAAAACAAGACATTACTTTATTGATTTTTTTTAATGCTATGATAGAATGGTAAGTTATTTAGACTTGCTTTGGCTGATTTCTGGCCCAAGGAAGGAGGGGTGGGTGTAGTTTCTCTATTTAATTGTGCTTTTTGTTCAGGCAACCTTGAAACTGAAAACCAAGAAGTGGCCCAGGGAATGAAGGAAGAACCCCCACCCAGCCCTGTAACACCTGCTCAACCATTTCGACCCAGAAAAATTCCACCTGGTGGGGTCTCTAGTCTTGTTCTGGGATAAACCCACCACTTACTACTTTATCTGAGTTGCAGAACTGAATAAATGTTAATTTTATTGTGAACTGCAAAGTTTGAGCCCTACTGTTTTTGGACTAGCACTTTACATTTCACTGTTTCATTTGAGTGCATCAAACATCAGGCCTGCTGGGAAAGGCATGAAAGTGGTTCCTCCCTGTGATGTGGTTATTGAGTATGTTTGTGTATTTCATATGTGACTTCAGCCGCACTTCTGGCATTTTGAACTTTGTATTTGGTATATTGGAATGATTCGTGATGCAAATAAAAGTTTGCTTGAGAGTGGAGTTTTAATTCATCCTTTGTCTCACTAATAACCTGCATACATACAAGAGTATGACTGTTAGATAACTAAGTTAGTGAGGATAGAAAGCATCTGACAGCAGTTCTTATATCCACATCCTTTATGCACTAAACAGACTACAACTTAGCAAGAGTAGACTCTTCCTCTAGCTAGTGTTTTAGGGCTGTAAATGAAGTTTGTAACATGAATTAACAAACAATCCATTCAACCTTTATGGTGAGCACAGAGAGTACCACTCATTCTCAGGACAGAGTTTCAAAGATGAAGATTTATTTTACAATGTTCACTTTCTGGTGCTACAGTGAAAGAAAGAGATGAATTAAAGGGTAGGAGGTAGAATCTTTGTCTTCCACCTTCAAGGCTCGCTTGCAGGCTGCTTCAGAGAACAATCCCAGATTCTAAATTCTCCTTGTAAAGCCTTACCACCACCTAAAATGAGCAAAGGCTCTGTTTGCTTCAGCCATTTTGTGAAGATCATGCTTCCTCTTGATCACATTACCCTCATTGTTAAATGCAGCAAGCAACTCCTGTGACAATCTCTCATTCATATGAGTGCGGCGGTGCCGATTCTCACGGCATTCAGTAATTAACCATTTCATGGCCAAGAAACGTCGGCGATTATCAGTAAGAGGTGTTGGCACCTGCATCAAAATAAAGATGAGCTGGTTCACTAGTGAAGTCACAAGTCTCACCCAAGAGCTTCCCAAAAATAGTCTTTGTGCACAGTAACAGGTGAAAGTATGTTAATGCACCAAAGAACAGGAGCTGAATTGCCACCACCTCCTAGTTATGGCCTTTTATTAATAGGTATTGTGGAGGGTTGTAGGCTGTAGGATATTGTGTAGAGAAAGACAAGCAAGGCCAGAGAATAATGGATTTTTAAAAAATTCACAATTTGCTTGACTAATCATGTAACAAGTCTTGTTCTTGTCATCTATGCTTGCTACCTATAAAGTTTACAACAGATGGATTTTATAGACCAGCTCCAAATGCATCTCAAAAGTCATGTACATAGGTTTCTGATGGTAGGTGGAAGTAGGGAATCTTAGTGATAGCATGAATGGAGTTGAAAGCTCATCTGGGGACCAAACATCATAAAGTTGTGAGCAGGCCAGCTTGATTTGATTGTTGCCAGAGAGAATTGGGTGGGTGGGGCTGATGTCAGCAGATAGGGAACAGAGTTTGGGGTAAAGACCAAGAATAACGGATCCAGTACTTCCTTTAAGTCAGACGAAATATCTGCTTATTCAATACAAAACAAAAATAGGATGAAAAGTGCTGTCATGTCTTACCTGGTAGGATTTGCCACCACGTTGTATGCTCGTCAACCCAATGACAGGTTTACAGTTTTCTAAAGCTTGGTGGAAGATCTTGTATGGATTACACTCAATGGCCTCCTTCTCAGACTCTGATGCTTTGTGGTAACTTTCAATTTGCTTCCGTTTAATTGATTCAAAAGTCTAGGGAAACAACTGCCTCATTAGACCATAGCATCAATAATCCTATTCAATGCTTCTAGGTTCATGACATTTTTCCCTGAGATAAATGAACACACAAAAACAGTGACTATGCAGCAGCACATCTGACACTCCCAATTCATTCATTAAGTTACAATACAGGAGGTCAATTTACATGACTAGGAGACATATCCACAGTTTAGATTGTGTGTACTCGTGCAATGGTGAGTTGCATGTCTGTCCCTGGATATCACCGGTAAGTGCTGGTAGGGAAAGATTATATAAACTGGGGTACACCAATGGTGGGGCCAGTCCCTATTAAATAGCAGTGGACAGGGATGCAGACAGAGAAGATGCCACTGTCCAAGGACATAAACTATCTTGGTTTAAGTAGTAATATATTGTGTTATTTAGGGTTGTGTGACAACTATTATGTCAACATGCATCAAAGTATCACTGATGTTCCCTTGTTCCCATTCCCCAGAGAGATTCTTTTCTGTATTCCTATTCACAGTCCCAATACCTCCCCAGAATCATAGGTCAAATCCTACAGCTTTTCGGATAGAAGAACAAGCAGACTTTACCTTGCTCATGATCGATCTGGACAGTAATTTCTGACCTTTCAGCATCATCATGTTGGTGAACTTGCTGAAAGCATTTATAGTAAGAAAAAAATGTTACTTTCTCAAGAGTACTGTCAAATTGAAAAAAAAACACAAGAGAACAAATGCTTGTAAAACTAGACAAAGAAATCAGGAAAGCAAAGAGGGGATGAGATAGCATTGGCAGATAGGTTAAGGATAATTCAAAGAGATTCGACAAGTACATTAAGAGTAAAGGGATAACGAGAGAGAAGTAGGGCCTCGGAAAGGTAAAGGAAGTTGTCTGTGTTGAACCGCAGGAAATGGGAGGGATACTAAATTAATACTTTGCATCAGTTTTTAACTGTGGAGAAAGAAATGGAGGCTAAAGAACACGGAAATAAATTCTGATGTTTTAAAACAGCTTACATTACAGAAGAGAAAGTTCTGGAGATCTTAGAGAAACTAAAAGTGGATAAACCTCCAGGATTTGATACAATGTATCCCAGAATATTGTGGGAAGTAAGGGAGGAAATTGCGAGACCCCTTGCAGAAATATATGCATCTTCAGTAACTAGAGGTGAGATTCCTGATGAGGGTGGCTAATGTTATGCCTTTGTTTAAGAAGGGTTGTAAGGAGAAACCAGAAGTCTATAGATCCTGTGGGTCTGACTTCATTTGCGGGTAAATTGTTGCAAGTGATTTTAAAACATAGACTTTATGGACATTGAGGAGTAAAAATTGATTAGGGATAGTCAGTATGGCTTTCTGCAAGGAAAATCATGTCTCAAACTTGATTTGAGGTTTTTGAGAAAGTTACCAAAATGATTGATAAAGGCAGAGCAGTAGACTCTGCTTGCTTAGACAAGGTTTTCCACATGGTAGGCTAATTAGTAAAGTTAAGTCACATGGGATTCAGGATGAGCTTGCCAATTGGATACATAATTGGCTTAACGGCAGGAGACAGTGTTTTGCGGACTGGAGGCCTGTCCACGGGGATTGGTTCTGGGTGTTTTTTGTTTGGATGAGAATATAGAAGTTAGTACGTTTGCGGACAACACCAAAGGTAGTGGCATTGTAGACAGTGAAGAAAGTTTTCTAAATTACAAAGGGATCTTGATCAAATGGGTCAATGAGCTGAAAATATGGCAGATGTAGTTCAAAGTGGATAAACGACATATATTGCATTTTAGTACAGCAAACAAGGGTAGGACCTATATAATTAATGCTTGGGTGATGTCTGCATCACATATTGACAGTCAAAGTGTGGTGCTGGAAAAGCACAGCAGGTCAGGCTCCATCCAAGGAGCAGGGGAGGAAAAAAAACGATTCCTGATGAAGGGCTTATGCCTGAAATGTCAATTCCCTTGCTCCTCGGTTGCTGCCTGACCTGCTGTACTTTTGCAGCATATGATTCAACTCTGATCTCCAGCATCTGCAGTCCTCATTTTCCCAATCACAATTGACAGGGTGGTTAAAAAGGCATTTAGCATGCTGGTCTTCATTGCTCAGTCCTTTGAGTATAGGAAAGTCATGTTGAAGCGGTACAAGATATTGGTGAGGCCTCTTCTGGAGTATTGTTTGTGTCACCCTGTTATAGGAAGGACATTATTAAATAGCTGGAGGGGGTTCAGAAGAGATTTACCAGGTATGGAAGGTTTCAATTATAAAGAAAGGCTGATTAGGCTGGGACGCTTTTCACTGGAGCAAAGGCGATTGAGAGGTGACCTTATAGAAAACACGAGGGGTATAGAACCGGCTAATAGTAGGTATCTTTTCCTTAGGATAGGGATTTCAAGACTGGGGGTACATTTTTAAGAGAGAGGAGAGAGATTTAGAAAAAGACGTTATGGACAAATTGTTTTACACGGAGGGCAGCACACATGTGGAATGAACTTCCTAAGGAAGTGGTGGATGTGGGCACAATTACAACATTTAAAAGGCATTTGGATAAGTACATAAATAGGAAAAGTTTGGAGGGATATAGGCTAGGAGTAGTGAGGTGGGACTAGTTTAGTTTGGGATTATGTGCAGCTTGGACTGAAGGTTCTGTTTCTGTGCTGTATGACTATCTCCCATATACTTTCTACATCAATAAACTGTTATTCTCAGACACTCAAACACTTTCTCATCTATCCTATTACGGTGCAGCTCAGGCTAAAATGTTAGTATGTCCTTAGGAAGCATCATAGGACATTTACTTGTGCTGAAGGTGTTACATAAACCAAGTTGTTGAGTAACATCAAGGATGCATGAAAAGGCTACAGTTGAAGAAGGTATTTGAGAAGGCTGTGGTTCTGGGAGTTTATAGAAAAGAAAAAGGAGACCATGGAGGGATTTGAAAACACAAGTATTCATTTTTAAATTGAAATAGTTTAATCACAAGCTAATGTAGGTCATTCAGCACTAGTGATGATGAGTGAGCAGGGCTTGGCGAGAGTTAGGACATGAGCAGACTTTTGGATTACCTCAAGCTAACAAAGAGTAGAATGCAGAAGAACATTCAGTTGGTTTAAAGGCCTCATTTAGTTTTATTGTTCTGAGGCTGCAAAGGCAGTAACTTACTGTATTATATCAATTCCTTAGAATGACAATAAAATTAATCTACACATTTAACCTGTAGCTCTAGTCTAAAACGTGCCTTTTTGTGCTTTTTAAAACAAAGACAGAACAAATTTGCAATGCAGTTTCTGTTGTCCATAATTCAGGGTCTACTATCTCAGTATCAAGTACACCAATCTCTCCAGTTTACATCACAAAAGGTGTTCAACTAGGAGAAAGTGCAGACTGCAAATGCTGGAGATCAAAGTCAAAAAGTGTGGTGCTCAAAACACTCAGCAGATCAGACAGCATCTGAGGAGGAGAATCAACGTTTTAACCGTGAAGGTGTTCACAGTTACTGGCACAGACCAAGATAATCAGACGAGGCTGAGATAGGCACTGGGGTAAAAAGAAACACTCAGGCAATTCACTAACCTGACCAAGAAGTCATAAAAGACACTACTGCTCTGATGATTTAGTGCTGCCTTTATGGGTCGGGTAGTCCTGAGCTCCAGGGCTGCTGTCTCCTCTGCGCCAAGTTCAGTAACTGGGATCTGGTGCCGCTCCTTGTTTATCTCAGGTTCCAGGTAATAAGGATTATACCGAGACCCACGCACAGGAACCAAGCTTTTTTTGGGGGGGTTGGGGGCAAGGAGTAGAAATTAATTACATTTCAGGAACTAGCATCGCCACAATGACATCCTGACACACCTCCCCATGTCCCCTTCAGGTCAACCACGACATTCCCCGCTTATCTCCAGGCCAGCCTAATGTTTTCCTTGCTCACACTATGCTGACATCTCTCCCATCTCCTGTGCAGTTCCACACTATCCCTCCTACAACATAACCACCCACTGACAACCTCCCTACAACACTTTCCACGTTCGATAACCTCCCACTTCATTTCCTTTAACAGTAGTCTGACACGTTCTCTCATTTCTCATCCCCTTCATCCAACGTCCATCCTCAACCTCACCTACGTGCATTCCCTCTCACACCCACCAAACCTCACCCCAGCCCCTTTCCCCTTTCCCCTCAACCAACCCCCATCCAAAACCATTCTCCCTTTTACCGTCTCCCAAACCATTATTGCTCCCCACTCCCTCCAAGTCCCTTCCGCATCCCCACCCCCCTCGACAGCTCTCCTTGTCCCAGCTTTGGGCAGAAACCGAGTCATACACTCACCCGGGCATCCAAGCAGTGAGGCAGCAGCGCCCAAGCCTTGCCGCCGACCCCATCACCAAGCTGCTCCCACCCGCCGCCATCTTACGCCAACCTCCGGTTTTCGGTCGCCGCCATCTTGAATGAGGCGCTCAAGACCCTTTGTTGCCCTTCATGCGCCTGCCTGACTCGTTACCTAGCAACAAAGCTCAGCGCCAAGCAGAAAGCGAGGAAGGGGTCCGTTCAGCCCATAGCACATGTACTAGCCCTTAGAAAAGCAGTCTTGTTTGATGTTTCATCTGCGATTGATTTTTATCCATAACTCCGTAAATTTCTTATCCTGAACTACTTTCTAACTCCCTTCTAAATTATAAAATCGCTTCCAGATTTCTCCCCTTTTGACATGTGATTTTTTTGTTTTAAATTTATAACGCCTGATTCGACGAAATGCTTCTTCCATATCGAGTTATCATATTTCATCATCTTTTAAAAAAAGTCTCTGTTACCCAGATCATCAGCTCCTAACTTTCTTATTTTCAAGAGTTTGTTTCAAGAGATCTTCTTAACTGAATCCCTGGCTCATTCCTGATGATAACTCTCCTGCTCCTCGGATGCTGCCTGATCTGCTGTGCTTTTCCAGCACCACACTCTTGTCTCTGAATTCCTGGTAAGATCCTGATGAACCTTCTCTGGTCACTTCGTAAAGAATTTCCCAAAGTATTCCAGTTGAAGCTCGGTCATAATTTAGTGATTTTTTTTCAGTGCTAACGTGATTCCTGTTTCTATAATCTCTTTCTGTATTTATAAGTCCAACTAACGATTGTACATTGAAGAATCTTTTCAACTTACTGTGCCACCAGCTCTTCTTCATTATTAATTTACTGACGATTTCTGTTTTAAAGGCTGGTGAAAGTTGGATCACTTAAAGTTTGTATTAATGTCACTGAACACTTTTTTCAGACACTTCCTGGAAATTACGTCTTAAACTAACTGTTTGGAATTGTGAGCTGGAAATCATATGTTTGAATTTATAACTGTGGAGTGTGGTGATTTGGAATTGTCTTGGAGTTTCATATAACATTTTCATTTAACTTTTAATATTTCATTTCAGTTTTGCATCTTTGTCAAATGTCTTATTTTCATAATAAATTGATAATTCTGTTAAATATTACAGAAACTTGGTTGTTCTTTTTATTTGTAACTTAATCTGTAAATAGGCATATCACTAACTGTGCATATATGAGTTAAATATATATTGTGAGCGGTAGTAGTAGAGAGTGTACTTCTCCAAACTTGTTTGTACCTTATTGACAAATTTGTGTTATTTGCCTCTTAAAATGCATTACTTTGTACTTCTCCACATTGAATTTTATCTGCTGTGTCTGTCTATCTGCAATCTTTCTAAAACCTACCAACATCTCCTTAAAATTCATTCAGTGTGGAAGCAGGCCATTCAGTGCATCAAGTCCACACGAACTCTCCAAAAAGTATCCCACCCATGTAATCCTGCATTTCCCATGGCTAATCCATCTAGCCTGATTATACCTGAACACTATGGGCAATTTAGTATGGCCAATTCACCTAACCTGCACGTCTAGAAACTGGAGTACTGTACACAGATAAACCCACACAGATGTGGAGAATGTGCTGGAATCGAACTATAGTTCCTGGTGCTGTCAGGCAACAGTGTTAACCATGGACCCACCTCATGTCAAATATTTTGCGAACTTTGTATCATGCACAAACCCATGCAGCTCTGCATATCTGTTTCATATATCTGTTTTGATTGTCTTTACAAATTGAAAAAAGCTGAAAACATTTTTAAGGTACGGATTCTTAGAGATCCAGCATCCACAGTTATTGATGCTGGCAGCTGATGCTAATTTTTCTCCAGAACATTTGCCGAATAAAAATATATTGATGGGGAGATTGTAGAAATTGTTCATTTATTTCTTTGTCCAAAGTTAATTTAAAAGATAGCCTAATGTTCAAATACCTTTTTAAAATTAGCCTGAGTTTCTGGCTTTTTGAATGCATCATTAATTACAGTATCAATTTCCACTTTCTTTTAAGTCACTCAGACTTTTTTGTACAATTTGAGTATCGACATCTTCAACAGGTTTTCCTGAAACCACTGGAGACACTAATACCTTATCCCCATCTAAATCGATTTCCAACAAAAACAAACAAACCATCGATAGGTAAACTATGAACGATTACAGGACTGGAAATAGCTTAAGCCATTTTAAAAATTAACTCTAGACAAAGGGAAGGGTAAACAATTTCTTTCCCTTGCTTTTTTAAATATCTACCCAGACTAATTTCATGTCTTGATCTCATTACAACACTGGTCTCCTTCTTTCCTAATAGGGCAAGACCACCTTCTTTTCCTCCTGATGCAGGACAATTCAGGCGGGGAGCTCTCCAGAGCAGATTAGGTCAGTGACAGTCCAGGAATTAACACTTTATATTTATTGGTGAGATCATGATCCAGCTGAAGATAAGATTCACAGAACCTACAGCTCAGAAACAGGCCCTATGGCCCACCAGTATATGCCAATTAACAAACATTAAACTATGCTAATCCCATTTGCCTGTACATTGTCCATAGTCTCTGGCATTTTAAGTACTCATTCAAATGCTCCTCAAATATTGTGAGAGTATGTGCTCGCACCACTCTTTCAGGCAGCATATAACATAATTCTACCACACTCTGGGTGAAAAACATTTTTCACATATCTCCTCTGAACCACTCACTCCTCACCTTAAATTTATGCCCTCTGGTCTGAGATACATCTGCCATGCGGAAAAGATTCTCATGATCTACCCTCCCTATGCCTCTCATTATTTTAATTATCTCAAATCAGATCCCCCTCAGCATCCTCTGCTCTGAGGAAAACAAACCCAGCCTATGCAGTCTCTCCTCATAACAGAGACTTTTCATTCCAGGCAACAAACTAGTGAATCTCCTGTGCATCCTCACCAGTGCAACCATATCCTCCCAATAGTGTTGCAGCCAGAATCGCACACAGTATTCCATCTGTGGTCTAACCAATGCTTTATAAAATTTTAACAAGGCTTCCTTGCTTTCCTTGCTAATGAAGGTAAGTATTTTCTATGCCTTCTACCTGTGCTGATCCCTTCAGGGATCTATGGATTTGTACACTAAAGTGCCTTTGTCCCATGCATTCCCTTGGATCCTATCCTTTCCTGATTAAACCTCTCAAAATGTGTCACCTCTTACTTATCAGGATTAAATTCCATCTGCCATTGCTCTGCTCAATTTGCCAGCTGATCAATATCAGACCGTAGCCTGATACCATCCTCCTCACCATCAACAACACCAAAGTTTTGTGTCATCTGCAAACATACTAATTATACTAAATTGCATCTAAGCTGTTAATGTACAAAAACAGCAGGGGTCCCAGCACTGATCCCAGTGGTATACTGCTGATCACAGGTTTCCAGTCACAAAAATAACCCTCCACCATCGCTTTTTGCCTCCTATTTGTAAATCAATTTTTGTTCCAGTTTGCCAAGTTGCCTTGGATCCCATAAGCTCTTACCTTTTAGCCTAGCCTTCACTGTGGGACCTTGTCAAAGACCTTGGTGAAGTCCATGTAAACCAGAGCAACTGCACTATCCTCATCAGTGTATTTTGTCACCTTTTCAAAAAAACTCAAGTTAGACAGAATCACTCTGTAATGAACCTATGCTGACTGTTCCTGATTGATCCCTGCCTTTTCAAGTGTTCAACAATCCTGTCCTTCAGAACTTTAAAAAATAGTTTCTCTACCACTGAAGCCAGACTAACTGGTTTGTAATTACTTAGACTATCTCTGCTGTTCTTCTTGAACAAAGGAACCACATTAGCTATCCTCCAGTCATCTGACACTTCATCTCTGGCCAGCAAAATATTAAATATATTCAAGGAAATGTCTGAGAGTTGGTGCTCAATCTCTGCAAGGTCGAGGTCAGCACATGTAAACACCACCACCCTTAATGACAGTTTTGATAACTAAGACAAGTTTGGATTTGGAGAATAAAGCTGAAAATGTGTTGCTGAAACAGCGAAGCAGGTCAGGCAGCATCCAGGGAACAGGAGAATTGACGTTTCGGGCATAAGCCCTTCTTCAGGAATGAGGAAAGTGTGTCCAGCAGGCTAAGATAAAAGGTAAGGAGGAGGGACTTGGGGGAGGGGCGTTGGAAATGCGATAGGTGGAAAGAGGACAAGGTGAGGGTGATAGGCCAGAGTGGGGTGGGGGCGGAGAGGTCAGGAAGAAGATTGCAGGTTAGGAAGGCGGTGCTGAGTTCGAGGGATTTGACTGAGACAAAGTGGGGGGAGGGGAAATGAGGAAACTGGTGAAATCCGAGTTCATCCCTTGTGGTTGGAGGGTTCCTAGGCGGAGGATGAGGCACTCTTCCTTCAACCGTCGTGTTGTTGTGGTCTGGCGATGGAGGAGTCCAAAGACCTGCATATCCTTGGTGGAGTGGGAGGGGGAGTTGAAGTGTTGAGCCACAGGCTGGTTAGGTTGGTTGGTCCGGGTGTCCCAGAGGTGTTCTCTGAAACGCTCCGCAAGTAGCCGGCCTGTCTCCTCAATATAGAGGAGGCCACATCGGGTGCAGCGGATGCAATAGATGATGTGTATGGATGTGCAGGTGAATTTGTGGCGGATATGGAAGTTTCCTTTGGGGCCTTGGAGGGAAGTGAGGGGGGAGGTGTGGGCGCAAGTCTTGCACCTCCTGTGGTTGCAGGGGAAGTTGCCGGGAGTGGAGGTTCGGTTGGTGGGGGGTGTGGATCTGACGAGGGAGTCATGGAGGGAGTGCTCTTTACGGAACGCTGATAGGGGAGGGGAGGGAAATATATCCTTGGTGGTGGAGTCCGTTTGGAGGTGGCGGAAATGACGGCGGATGATACGCTGTACATGGAGATTGGTGGGGTGGTAGGTGAGGACCAGTGGGGTTCTGTCCTGGTGGCTGAATAAAGTAACGCAAGTTCAGAGGGAGACAGGTTAGAGAGGGTAAGGGGAGCAGTGAAATTAAGGTGACTGATAGAGTCATAGAGATGTACAGCATGGAAACAGACCCTTCAGTCCATCTTGTCCATGGCAACCAGATATCCCACCCAATTTAGTCCCACCTTGCCAGTACCCAGCCCATATCCCTCAAACCCTTCCTATTCATATACCCATCCAGATGCCTTTTAAATTGTACTAGCCTCTACCACTTCCTCTAGCAGCTCATTCCATACATGTATCACCCTCTGCGTGAAAAAGTTGCCCCTTAGGTCTCTTTTGTATCTTTCCCCTCTCTCCCTAAACCTCTGCGCTCTAGTTCTGGACTCCCCCACCCCAGGGAAAAGACTTTGTCTATTTATTCTATCCATGATTTTATAAACCTATATAAGGTCATCCCTCAGCCTCCGATGCTCCAGGGAAAACAGCCCTAGCCTATTCAACCTCTCCCTACAGCTCAAATTCTCCAACCATGGCAACATCATTGTAAATCTTTTCTGAACCCTTTCAAGTTTCAAGTTCTCAATGAAGGGATCATGTGCAGGTAAAATGTCAGAGAACGAGTCCAGGTGGAAGGGTGTGTTGGAAATGTATGAAAGTGTCTGTGTGGCAGAGAGAGGGCTGTCCAAAGGTTACCACCAGGATTAGTGCAGCCTCTATGGTATGGCACAAGATGCCACAACGACCGTCTCCGGTGCACCAGAATAAGTTCCCTCTCTGCTATTTCCCACTCACTCTATCCCTGCTGCTTGGCCCACTTCTGACCAAGGATCACAGAAGCATAGAAAATAGGTGCAGGAGAAGGCTATTTGGCCTTTTGAGCCTGCACCACTAATCAATACAATTATAGCTAATCATGCAATCTCAGTATCCCATTCCCGCTTTCTGTCCATATCCTTGATCCCTTTAACCACAAGGGCCACGTCCAGCTCCCTTTTCAATACATCTGATGAACTGGCCCCACAGCCTCTTGTGGTGGAGAATTCCACATGCTCACAGCTGTCTGAGTGAAGACATTCCTCATCTCAGTCCTGAATGGCCTACCCCTTATTCTTGGACTGTAACCCCTTGATCTGGACTTCCCCAACATTGGGAACATTCTTCCCACCTAGCCTGTCCAGTCCCATCAGGATTTCTTTGTTTCTGAGATCCCC
Source organism: Chiloscyllium plagiosum (assembly GCF_004010195.1). NCBI lineage: Eukaryota > Metazoa > Chordata > Chondrichthyes > Orectolobiformes > Hemiscylliidae > Chiloscyllium > Chiloscyllium plagiosum. The sequence goes on from NC_057733.1 coordinate 22,234,261, forward strand.
CCTCATTCTTCTAAACTCCAGTTAATACACGCCCAGTCGACCTAGTCTTTCTTCATATGTCAGTCCTGCTATCCCAGAAAGCAGTCTGGTGAAGCTTCACTGGACTCCCTCAATAGTAAGAATGTCCTTCCTCAGACTAGGAGACCAAGACCAATACTGCACACAATACTCAAGGTGTGGCCTCATCTCAGTGTATAGCTGCGTATATACCCTGTATAACTGCAGCAAGTCATTCTTACTCTAATACTCAAATCCTCTCATTGTGATGGACAGTATGCCATTAGTTTTCCTCACTGCCCTCAGCACCCACATGTCAACCTTAAACGACTGTTCCACCATGATACCCAGGTCTCTTTGCAACTTAGATTTTCCTAAACTGTCACCACTTAGACAACAATAGTAATAATGAGGACAGTTAAAAAAAAATAAATCACATGACAAATGCAGACCTTGCCAGCAATGCTCACATCCCAAACAATAACTTTCAGGGAGTGGCGGATATGTACTTCAAAATTACTCAATTCTCTGCACTAAACAATTGTCAATAATAATATCCCTGACATTGTCTGTCCTTCCCAAAACACTACTGTACACTTGCACAGATCAAACTATTTTTCCCATCTTCTTCCCATTAAAACAGCAAATTACAACCATCTAACAGATCCAAGAGAAGCTGGTGACAGAAAATCTTGCATTTACTTACTGAGCTGTATTTATGAATAACGCACAAGGAACATACTAAATGCCTTCTTTACTATCCTATTTACGTGCAACTCCACTTTCAAGGAGCTATAAACCTGCATTCCAAGGTCTCTTTGTTCAGCAACACTCCCTAGGACCTTACCATTAAGTGTATAAGTCCTGCTAAGATTTGCTTTCCCAAAATGCACCACCTCGCATTTATCTGAATTAAACTTCATCTGCCACTCCTGGGCCCATTAACCCATCTGATCAAGGTCCCACTTTACTGAGGTAATCTGTCTACTATATCTCTAATTTTGGTGTCATCTGCAAACTTACTAACTATAGCTCCAATGTTGAAATCCAAATCGTTCAGATAAATGACCCGACGCAGTGGATCCAGCACTAATCGCTGTGACATAGTGCTGGTCACAGGCCTCCATTCTGAAAGGCAACCCTCCACCATCACCACCACCCTGTCTTCTACCTTCAAGCCAGTTCTGTATCCAAATAGCTAGTTCTCCCTCTATCCCATGCATTACTTTTTTTGTTTTGCGGGAGCAGGTCCAGGCTGCAGCAGCGGGAGCAAAATCAAAATCCCGTAACTCCCTGGCTACTAGCTCTGTGGGTGTCTTTAAATGAAGGATCACGGCAGGTAAAAGACATAAGCCCATCACCATCTTCTCAAGGTGAATTAGGAATGGTCAATAAGTGCTTGCCATGTTAGTGATGCCAATAGCCCATTGGCAAAACAGTAGAAGATCCTTGATGGAATACCCAGGTAGAAGCGTCAACTCAGTCCTGCAAAGTGTAAGTCTGCATTTAGCAAACAAATTTTTTAAATGAGATTTGTACTCAACTTTCTTTCAATGGAGCAGCTTATGACACTACAACAGTAAACAGATGACAGTAAAAATTGATTTAAACATTTTCAAGAAAGGCCTTTACAAAATACAAGATGCTTCTCTGCTGCTCAGTGGCCCCTATTTTTTTCCCCAAAACTTATTTCAGATTTCTTAAGTGTAGCATCCTCCTGCCCCATTGCCCCACCACTAACTCAACAATATATACTCACATATGGGGAGTACAACTCCCCCGTATCTGTAATCCCTTCCGGCATTTTCAGCTCCTACAGCAGCAATGTTCAACAGTCTAATGGCCAATCTGAATTAAAAGAGACGGTATTTCCATTAACAACAACATTATGCAGCAACTCAAAATTAAAAATATAATTAACACAATCAAACCTCTCGGATTAATCTTGATTCACAAAAGTATTGCCCAATATAAAACAACAAATCAACATTTTTCAGTCCTAGAGGAGCACCTCAAATCTGTCCAATTCTAACACATGAAATTGTGCTGGGGAACTCAAATTACATATCGAGAACGAGATAATTCACTCTGGAGTGGGTTTTACCCATCGCCCCCCACCCTACCATAGAACATGGCAGAGAATTAGGTAATGAATTAATGGTGTCCATAACTGATCTACATTGTGCCTCGTATCAGGCAGTGACTTCAGAACTTGTCTTACAAATGGTTCTCTTTTCAAGTAATCTTCCATTCAATAGTTGACTGCAATCCATTGTTAGTCAAAGCGTAGTGCTGGAAAAAACACAGCAGGCTAGCAGCATCCAAGGAGCAGAGTCAATGTTTCGAGCATGAGCTCTTCATCAGAAAGGAGGGGGTGACCCAAGGAGGCGGAGAGATAAATTTGGTGGGAGGGAGAAAGAGGTAGCTTGGAATGAGATAGATAGATGGATGAAGGTGGGGATGACCATGATAGGTTGGAGAGGAGGGTGGAGCAGATCAGTGGGAAGGAAGATGGACAGATAGTGCAGTGCTGAGTTGGAAGGTTGGATCTGGGATAAGGGGGAAAGGAGGGAAATGAGGAAGCTAGTGAAATTGAGATGAAGGGTCCCAAGGCAGAAGATGAGGCACTCCTCCTCCAGGCATCAGATGGAAAGAGTTTGGTGGCAGAAGAGGTCCAGGACTGGCATGTCTGTGGCAGACCAGAAGAGGGGTGTTGAAGTGTTGAGCCACAGAGCAGTGGGGTTGTTTAGTGCTCATGTCCCAGTAATGTTCTCTGAAGTGTTCCACAAGTTGGCGTCCTGCCTCCCCAACGTCGAGGAGACCACATTGAGAGCAGCGGACACAGGAGATGACGTGTAGTGTACAAGTTTTGCACTACTTGTGGTGGCAAAGGAAGGTGTTGGGAGTGGAGGGTGGGTTGTTGGGGGTGTGGACCTAACAAGGGAGTCGCGGAGAGAATGGTCTCTATAGAACTCAGATATGGGGAAGGAAATATATCCCTGGTGGTCGAGTCTGTTTGTAGCTGGCAGAAGTGGAGAATAATGCATTGTACCCAGAAGCTGGTGGGTTCTGTCCTTGTTGTGATTGGAGGAGTGGGGTTCAAGGGCAGAGGGCATTACATTGTTAATTCAAATGGTTCATTTATCTGAAGGCAGTCAATTCAACACAAGCAATATTGCCCCCGGTCTCATCATTCCCACCCACCCTGTCCATCTTTATTTTCTGGAAGCATACACAAGTGAATCACCCTTAAACCATTACAGAATATCACAATTGATTTACACAGCACTACCATCCTGTTCAAAGTTTGTTGCAGCAGCTACACACGTTTAAGGGGTGAAATAGTTTACTTTCACTGTACAAAGAAAAGGAAACTTGAAGCATCACGCCATATATGTATTTGGATTGAGACTGTCAACCAGTTTGGCAATTAGTTTTTGGGCAAGATGGTGGCATTGTAATCTGAGAAATTGCCACTCAAAATCCAGCCACACACAAGTATCTACAAAACTCTCAATTAGCTAAGGTTTTGCCCCATAAGATTGATATGTAGGTATTCGGCAAGATAAAGAAGTACTGTCATTATTAGGTAAACATGATTTTTCAACAATAATGGATCAAGAGACAAGTTAGACAATTCCACTGCCAAAGGCTCATTTCTAAGCTGCGCACACCTACCACTTCCAGTCATAATGGTGATGGGCAATTACACAACCACTGGAGGTGACAGCTTCACATACAAACTCCTCTTCAATGAAAGGAATGCGATAATTGAGCTATAGGTATGCCTGCATCCTTTGCAATCAACTTTAGCCAGAAGTGCTGAATGGATAATCCAGCCTGACCTCCACTCAAAGTACTGAGTCACAGCGATCAGTCTTCAGTCAATCCAATTCATTGTATTGATATCAAGCAATGGCCAAATGGTTTTGCTACAGCAAAAGCTATGGGCCCTGACAACATTCCATCAGTGCTTCAAAGACATGCTGCAGAACTATTCAGCACTGGCAACATGACAAATGTCCCAAAATAAGAGCTGAACTCCAGAGATTACAAGAATGACTTCTGTTGAAAAAGTTAGCACTTACCTAAAAAAGACACCACCAGAGCCATACCACAACTGGTGCCAATAGAAATCAATAAAATCTGCACTGACTGAACTGGTACCTCAGATTTTTCTAACACTCTGTGGGGGAGTGTTTTCAGCTGCTTCAATCACCTTCTTTCCCTAAGAAGTGTGGATGTTCCATTGGTGACTGCAAAACGTTCAGCATCATTCCGGACTCAGATACAGAAGCAATCTGGCTGCATATGGATATGAATTTGGAGAAAATTCAATCTTGAACTGATAACCAAGTTCCATTCATGCCACCATACTCTCAGGTGACCATCTCTTCAAAATTCAATTAGATTTCTATCACTGAATTCCTCACTATTGACATTGAGGATGGCATTGACTGACCAGATCAGCCATATAAAAGAGCACATCAGAGGCTAGGATTTCTGCAGTGACTCCTGAGTCAGTCTACTACCTGAAAAGCACAAGTCATGAAAGTGATGGAGCACTCTCCACTTGCTTGAAATGGCGCAGCTCCAACAACACATCCTTAATAATGACTCCTTCAACCTTGAACCAACTGTGGCAAGAGCATGTGCCACCTACAAAATGCATTGCAGTAACTAGTTACTTTCCACACAACTTTCAAACTTGTGACTCCTACTACCTAGATTGAGCAAGGCAGGTATACAGCAAGCTACACACCATCTTGACTTGGAATTACTATCACTGCTCCTTCAGTATTGCTAAGTCAAAAGCCCTGGTACGCCCAACATTACTGTTACCATACCTTAAATCACATGGACTGCAGTAGCTCAAAGAGGCAATTCACCACCACCATTTGCCATGTTTTTTTAATTAAATTCATTCACAGGGTGCAGCCATCAACAGTTGAGCCAACATTCATTGCCCATCCCCAGATGGCCTTGAGAAGTTGGGGAGGAGCTGCCTTCTCAAAACACTGCAGTCCATTGGTTGTAAGTAAACCTACAATATCATGAGGGAGTTTCAGGAATTTGACCCAGCCACACTGAGGAACAGTAATGCATTTCCAAGTCAAGATGGTGAGTGGCCTGAAGGGAAAATTACAAGCAGTGGTGCTCCAATTTGTCTGTTGCTTCTTCCAAACATTGGAAAATGCTGTCCAAGACATTTTGGATGCAGTGCATCATGTTGAAGGGACACACTACTGCTACTAAGCTGTGGAGGGAGTAAATTTTCTCAAAGTGATATCAGCTGAGGAATGCATTAAAGGCTTGCTTCACCAGTGACGACAACATCCAATAAAATAATTTTAAGCAAGTGTATTTCCTGCATCATCGCAGTTCGAATCAGTAAATAAAACAAATTTGCAGCACAGAATGAGTCCATTTGGCTCATAGTATCAGCACTAATTGACAAGTCGCCATTGAGCCTTAGATCACTACCCAACTCTTCATTTGCCATATTGGACATGAATAGGACTTCCCGTGCACATTCAACTGCTATCTAAACGGATAATCACTGCTTCTTTAACACCTTCAGGGTTCCAGATTCTTGGGGTTTAAAAAAAGTGATTTTTAATGAAGTTTGACTCCTACCCTAAATGTGTCATTTGACCCTTCAGCCAAGGGTAATTTGGACATTCTCAACTCCTCCATCCTCAGTTTTGTACAAGTCAATCACATCTCTCCTCCTTTGACTAGAACAAATGAATGTCAACAGACTATTTATTAGGGTAGATAGGGCAGATGAAGAATTTAACACCAGTGTTAATTGATACATTGCAATGTAAACTGTTGAATCTGGCTGGTGACAATTTAATGGACAAAATGGAGTGGCAGAGTGGCTAGCATTGCTGCCTCACAGCACAGGGTCCCAGGTTCAATTCCAGCCTCGGGTGATTGTGCAAACTCCACACACATTCTCCCCATGTCTGCGTGGGTTTCCTCCCACAGTCCAAAGATGTGCAGGTCAGGTGAATTGGCCATGCTAAATTGCCTATAGTGTAAGGTGCATTAGTCAGAGGGAAATGGGTCTGGGTGGGTTACTCTTTGGAGGGTCAGTGTGGACTTGTTGGGCCAAAGGGCCCGTTTCCACACTGTAGGGAATCTAATCTAATCCTTTAGAAGTTTGGGTTTTCAGTTTGAGTATTCAGTGGATTTTTGTATGCCTGAAGTTAATTATTAACTTAGAATTTCTGTGGCCTTGGTGATTTATTCCATAAGCGTTTCAGGCATGGCTGCAGAGGGAATGGATTTTATGCATCACTAATTGATTCTTGTTTATCAGACTGTTTTGAAACACAGCCATGCAACTAATGGTGCCTGCACATCAATCAGAAAATGCTGTAACATGTTTTGTTTTGAAAAGGAAGAGCTGAAAGCAAATAGCTGAGATGGAGACATTTGGCTCCAATTTGACTCAGTGTAACAATCCAGTAAAGATGGCTGTACAGACTGATCCTCCTGAGAAGGGAAGGAGATAGTGAATTAGGCAATGTTCAAGTGAAGAGTTAGTGTTAATCCAAACTAGGTGAATGGGGATGAAGTGTCTCAAAGTTACTTAAAGCTAAGTACATACAAACTCAGATCAAGGAAAAGGACTGTAAACCATTCCAATCATTAGTTGAAATTAGAGCTGACCTAACCTGACTAAGTTCTTAGACACAGGGATTCAGGTGAAAGAAAGTATGGCATGAGTACTGTTTTGGGTACTCTACAGTAGCTTTAAAAGTTGAAATGAATAAAAACAGGAGTGTTCTCAGATTATGCTTTGAGTATGTGGTTAAAAGTCTTTATTGTACAACTCGATAGTTTGGTTTACTGTTAAAGCCAAAGATAAAATTTTGCACATCAATGTTTCAGCAAATTGTTTTGTTTTTAATAAAAGTGGTCATCAAAATATGATGCACCAAGCCAGATTTCAGTCTGGGATCACCAATGTCAGTAATAACGTCACCTGGGATTCTCAGTCAGATGAGAAGAGTAAGGACAAACTGTACAATTCTAAACAAAAAGTCTTGAGCAAATCAGTGGTCTAAGCAGAGAGAGTTGTGCATAAATTCACAAACATGACTGGCCAGGTTGAGAAAGTGTATGGAACCTATGCTGAAGAAATTAAAAAAGGGTTAAATAGGACAAAATTGCTGAACAAAACGAGCCTTAAATAGAGTTGTATCTGATTTTGAAGTGACAAAAGGGATCACTGAGTGTTTATGATAAACATTTCAAGAATGACAAGACTTCAACAACACAGGCAATTGGCCAAGCTGTTATAGTTTTTAAAAGGAAGCTTAGAAAATCTGAAATGTGCTCTAAAACCATAACGCATCTGCACCAAATAGGTCAAGAAAAATTGGTTCCTGTTAATGAAAAGGTTGAGAAGAGATCACTAAATTAAGCTGAATGGCAAAAGTTAAGGCGATGAAATAAATTATATTTGGAGCTAGAATTTGAAATACACCGAGAACATGGTAGACTCAAATCAGAACTGCATAATCTGGAGAAAACTAAGTGAAAAAGCAGAAGTAGAGCCAACAGTATCAGTACAGTCACAGCATTCCAAATGGCTTCTTTGCTACACTCATTCTAAGAGATCACTGTAACTTAAGAGTTAGGTTCATCTTTTCTCATTCCGTTTTGGAGGATATGATCCTGTAGTTCTGAGATGATCTAGTCATTTGCCATTGTCAGATCAAGAAGCAATACTTGAATGCTGCACTGTGGGACCCCCTTTTATTCAGCTTCTCACTGGCAAAGGGCAAATGTTAATTCACACCTCTTCCCCTCCACCCCATCTGGCTCTACAATGCCCCAGTCTACTGGGGGAGGATGATTCAAGTTCTAATTTCAAACTTTCAATGATAATTCTATCCTCAAATTTCCTCCTTCAGTTGAGTGGGCAGTGGCGTAATTCAACAGTCATGCCACTGATGCTTAACCTTTACCTTGACAGCCCCTTGAAAACTTGACAATATCTCGTTCACTGCTCAGGCAGTCATTTGTAAAGCTTGAAATTAAAACAAAGAGCAGATCATTAATATATGGAAGACAATTGACATCCTAATAATCATAACCAGGGATGAATAAATACTTCCCTCAAGTGTATGGAAACAGCACATTCGCTATTTCTCTCCACTGTCCTTTTGCCAATTTCATACACATGCTGCCAAAGTCCCTTCAATGCCACTAGTTTCAATTTTGTTCACAATTCATCCAAACACTTATCAAATACTTTTGACATTTTGACAACCAAAATATTGACAATCTTCAATGTTACTTAAAATGAACGCAAAAGCTACTCAAATAGCTTGTTTAAAAGCAAATTAAATGCTAGCCTGTGACCAGTGAAGTGCCACAAGGATCAGGGCTGGGTCCTCTACTTTGTCATTTACATAAATGATTTGGATGCGAGCATAAGAGGTACAGTTCGTAAGTTTGCAGATGACACCAAAATTGGCGGTGTAGTGACAGCGAAGAGGGTTACCTCAGATTACTATGGGATCTTTACCAGATGGGCCAATGGGCTGAGAAGTGGCAGATAGAGTTTAATTCAGATAAATGAGGGGTGCTGCATTTTGGGAAAGCAAATCTTAGCAGGACGTATACACTTACTAGTAAGATCCTAGGGTGTGTTGCTGAACAAAGAGACCTTGGAGTGCAGGTTCATAGCTCCTTGAAAGCAGAGTCACAGGTAGATAGGATAAGTGAAGGCGGCGTTTGGTATGCTTTTCTTTATTGGTCAGAGTACTGAGGACAGGAGTTGGGAGGTCATGTTGCAGCTATACAGGACATTGGTTAGACGAATAATGCGTGCATTTCTGGTCTCCTTCCTATCAGAAAGATGTTGTGAAACTTGAAAGGGTTCAGAAAAGATTTACAAGGATGTTGCCAGAGTTGGAGGATTTGAGCTTATAGGGAAAGGCTGAACAGGCTGGGGCTGTTTTCCCTGGAACATCAGAGGCTGAGGGGTGCCCTTAGAGGTTTACAAAATTATGAGGGGCATAGATAGGATAAATAGACAAAGTATTTTCCCTGTGGTGGGGGAGTCCAGAACTAGAGGGCATAGGTTTGGGGTGAGGGGGGAAAGATATAAAAGAGACCAACGGGGGCAATGTTTTCACACACAGGGTGGTACGTGTATGGAATGAGCTGCCAGAGGAATTGGTGGAGGCTGGTACAATTGCAACATTTAAGAGGCATATGGGGATATGAATAGGAAGGGTTTGGAAGGATATGGGCAGGGTGCTGGCAGGTGGGACTAGATTGGGTTGGGCTATCTGGTTGGCATGGACGGGTTGGACCATAGGGTCTGTTTCCATGCTGTACATCTCTATGACTATGACATGTTCTTCTCTCACCCTTCTCTGCACTACAGAAAAAAAAAACAGATTTAAGAGAAATTCCTCATTTATGGCACCTTTCTGGGAAGTGTTCACTACACCTTCTAAAATGTGGGTACTCCATTGAATACAAGACTCCAGCTAATCTTGATCATTCAACCTTGCATAAAGTAATGCAGATTCTTTGTTTTAGTATATTCATGTCCATCTGTGAAGCTAAAGATATCACAGGGGTCTTGGCTCTTGATATGTTCCTATTGATGCAATTTCTTGTTTGGTTATTAATTATTCTAACTATTTTGTAATAACTGCTATATAAAAATGTATTTATTTTGGCTTCACCTTATTATATACTCTGGCCTTACCCATTAACTTAATACCACCTCTCACAACATGGATAGATAGTTTTTTGGCCATCTCCCTTCAAGTAAGCCAGTCGTACCTGAGGAATGGGTTAATTTTGACGTATTCAATGTACCTAATAATGAAATATTGTTGAAGCTCAGATAGCATAGAGGTGAAAGAGAGAAACTGAGGGGGTAACAGTTTGTAATAGGCTAAATGGAGCAGTGGACAAGTTATGTGGACATGGTAAACTCTACCAAATTGCAGAGTAACAGATAATGTCAAGAGTGAGGAAGTTAAAGTAATTATTATGAGCAGAAATGGAGAAACTGGAGAAATTCTCAAGCACATGGAAACACCTTAGACTACACAAATTGTGGGTGCATTGTCAGAAAATAAAGCCATTCCTCAAACAATGGAATGGTCCCAACATGATCCAAGTCAGCAAATGTGACATCACTAATTCAAGAAAAGATAAAGCAGAACAATAGCCCAGTTAGTCTGACAGTTGTTCACAAAGTGTAAAGTCTATTAAAGGGGGTCTTATCATACCCATTAAAGGATAGGACTAGTAAATAAAAAGGAACCAGTTGCAGTATAGCTGGATTTCCAAAAGGTAGTCAAGGTGCTACACAAAGGTCAATAGGCAACATTAGGTATGCCTCATAGAAATGGTTGTTTGACAGACAGGAAGCAAAACGTAGAAATTATGGGACATTTGTGCCACAAGAATCAGACCTGAGGACTCAACAATTTACAATCTTGAATAAAATTCAAATAAAGATCGAGGTAATGTAACCAAATATATGGCAAGTTTGCCCCATGACGACAAGCTGAGTTAATTCGTGCTACACTTTGCAATTACAATAAGGGGTCTCTGAAATATTCAAAAATCTGCAAGAATTTCTAGGATAAAGGCATAATGGCTCAGTAGTTAGTACTGCTGCCTCACAGCACCAGGGACCCAAGTTCAATCCCAGTCTCAGGCAACTGAGTGTGGAGTTTGCAAATTCCTCCCATGTCTGTATGGGTTTCCTCCCACAATCCAAAGATGTACAGGTTAAGTGAATTGGCTATGCTAAATTGCCCACAGTGTTCAGGCATGTATAGGTTAGGTGCAATAATAAAAGTGGTAAATACAGAATAATAGAGTAGGGGAATGGGTCTGGGTGGGTTACTCTTCAGAAGGACAACATTGACTTCTTGGGCCAAATGGCCTGTTTCCACACTGTAGGGAATCTTAGAAAGGGACAAAATGTTCACAGCTGAAATTAAAATACATCTCCTAACTCAAAAACTAGCATTAACACATTTAGAACCAGGAAAAAAAATACATGTTGGCCTCAGGAAATCAAGGAATTGAGGAAGCAAGCAAGCAAAAACACCTGAAGCCCAAGGTAGACCTATATTTGTATTGAATGGCAGAATAGCTTTTCAGCCATAGGGTACTCCAGTTCTCGCCTGTGAGTAAAGGGAGATCAAAGACAATAGCATAAAGCTCTAAGCACAAATACTCTACTGTACACCCCAAATCTGGTATCACATCAAGCCAATATGTAATCGGACATCCCATGAAACGCCACTCAAGTCCTATTAGCCAGACCCAGTCACTACCTATCGGGGGTTTGGTGATTATTTGCCAATCATAGACCTTCTCCAGTCCATGGAAGACTATCTCAGTCTGGGGCCCCACTCAATACTCCTGGATCCACATCACCCTCTAACTCTACTACTGTGTCAACAAGAAGGCTTTATGCACTGACAACCACACCACACCACACCACACCACACCACACCACACTCCTACCCGTGTGGCCACGCAGCCCATTCTCCGCCCCTGCCCGAGGGTCCCCCTCACCTGGATACCGGCTAAACGGGAACTGACACCACCGACCATTGAGCTACTGCTGACGTTGCCACTCGCGATGCCGATCACGGGACCCGGATTTTAAACGCGCGCGCAACCGCGTGGGAGCCGCGCGTGCGCAGTTCTCGTCCCCGGAGCAGTGAGGTCATAACCCGGTGGTGGAGTCACGTGATCTGTTCCGGTCTCGGATTCGAAAATGTCAAAATCACTGCTATTCCACAATCAATACACACACACCCAACGTACAAAAATAGGTATAGATAAATATTCCTAAATGTGGGCACAGAAATATATGTAAACAATTAATTTGTACTTAGATATGCATGAGGATATAGCATCCGACAATGGGCCTCGCTTTGTTTTGCAAGTTAATGCTGTAGATCTTGTGCCAGCAGTGACCGTTAAACCGCTAGCATTCGCTGTCATTTCCCATATGAAACCGCAGCAATTTATGGAGTCTGCGCGAGCACTTCGTGTAGCAATCGATTACAATGATTATGCAGTTCCCCACACTGCTGTATTGTTAAAATCTTTCTCCCTTAGTTCAGTTGACCGAAACGTCAACTCTGCTTTCTCTCCACAGATGCTGCCAGATCTCCAGCAATTTCTGTTTTTGTTTCAAAATACTATCAGTCTTCCTCATGATAACTTTCGTCCTTGAACTAGGCTTCCATCAATTCTTCTCACTATCAATAATCGTACCTTTCCTTTATTTACGACCTACCGTCTTCCTATATTCCATGTGCGCAAACGTGTTCCTGGAATTTAGTCATGTGGTATTACCCACTGTTGGTAAATGTCACTGAAGGTTGGGTCTCCTCTGGGCCAGCAGTCCTTTATCAGTAATTGTGAGGGAAATTGAGAAGGTTTTCAATATCTCGATTGCACCTTTCTTCGAAAAAGAGGGGACGTCTAAATGTGTTGCACTTCCTCCGGAATGCACTGCAATGTACAGTAAGTCTAAATTATTGAGCTTAAGTCCTGAGTGTGGGTTTTAAAACCACAACCTTCTGACTCACATGTGAACCTGCTATCCACTGAACCAAGGTAAACACCCCGAATATCCACGCCAACCGTCCCTCTCGCTGAACATGTGTCTATACGAAAAGGTAGACAGCGGCAATGGTGACGCTAAGTATCCATAATGCATGGCGCAAAAGAAAGTACCGTATCAATTACTGATTCTGACCGCGCATGCTCATATATCTTCTGAGATTTGCGCGCTGCTACAGCGAAAAGGAAAGTATTGTTTTGAGTAGAGCAGGGATATCTGGAAAACCAGCGCCAGGAACGTACATTGGTGCCATGAATCTTTCCCCTGGTACGGCATTGCAAGCAACACTACTGTCTAATCATCCCTTTCAATAATTCCAGAAATTGCTGATTATCAATATAGAATCCTGAATGCAGACGTCCGTGACTCGAAGCCAGCTTCATCTTTCACTCAAATGTTGATGCGGAACACCAGTTGAGGGAAACCTTGAGGGGGGAAGCAGTCCACTGGTTAAAGTCATCACTAGCACTAAAGAGGCTAAAAACCGAAACAACTTCGATGGGTGTATAAATAGCAAGGGTTTAGAGGGATATGGGCCAAATGTTGGCAAACAGGATTAGATAAATTTAGGATGTCTGTTCGGCATGGACAAGCTGGACCGAAGGGTCTGTTTCCATGCTGCATATCTCTCTTACTCTTATAGCTGCAGATGATGGAAATCAGAAACAGAAAAGAATTTTGCTGGTAAAGCTAAACAGATCTGGCAGCATCTAAGGAGAAAAATCAAAGTTAACGTTTCAGGTGCACTGACATCTCAGAACACTACGAAAGAAGATATTTATGGTGTTTGCAGCCAACTTAGTTGCAGGTGTTCCTCAGAATGATGTCCTCAGCCCACCTACTTCCAATCATAAAGTTAGAAGTGTCAATGGTCTCTGATGATTGCACAATGTTCAATACCAAGCACAATTCCTCAGACCATTAAATTAGAACAAGATGTGGGAAACATTTCATCTTGTGCTAACAAGTGACTTCACACAACACAAAGCCAGACAATAAGCTTTTTCAACACTCGAGAATCTAATCATGATCTCTTGACATTCAATGGTATTCCCCATTATCGGCATGGTTGGTTCTCCATTGATGAAAAATAATCAGAACATGTGTAGTTTCTGAAACTTACCTGGCAGGGAAGATACCTTGATCTCGAAGGTGGATCCCCCAGGACTGGTCTGAGCTAACAAACTTCATAATCAGAAGATTTTCAGATCATCGCTGGATTGTGATTGCGAACAGAACTTGGAGGATCATTGGTTGAGCTGAGCTGCAATTGATGGATCTTTTTGCTGGCTCTGGCCTAATGCCAATTCAGTAACCAGACAACCAGAGCCATCACCTCTGCTAGTGTATGTGCCCATGACCAGGAGAGGCTGAACCAGCCATTATCTCTCAATGAGCTAACCAAGGCCATCGGGTCCTTAGAAAAGACTAAAACTTAGAAAAGACTAAAGCTCTGTGGGACTTGATTGGCTAGGACATGCTGGAGGTGTATGATAGTAAGCTTCTGGCAGGAAGCACGTGCCAATCCATGAGGAAAGGTATCATCACTCTCATTGCCACACGGAAGGGGAGAGGAAAGAAATTAGAAATTGGTGACCAGTTTCATTGTGGATTGCAGTCCACAAAATTCTGTCTAAGATCATCGCCAACTGGAGCAGGTCTTCTCTGGGATCGGTGATTAACCCCAACCAGGGCACGAAGTATAAGACTTACATACACAAGACTATATTTACATATATTTGAGGCATCGGGAGGGACGAATACCCAAAAGGACCCGCATTTAACTTTGACAGAAAAACCTGTCGTTCCCCACTGTGTCTTGGCAGTAGCTGCCCCAAACTTCAGCACATAGTCCTGGACCTTGGAATTTGTCAGTCTCCATCACTGGGTTAAGGTTAATTCCTTGCTCTGGAAGATGAAAAAGTTTTGGAAATACCAAAGAGCATCTTTCACTGCATTGGATGGGCAGGATGATCTCTGAAAACCTTGCACTCCTCAGGGACATACTCCCCTATGTTCATGGCTCGGGGTGTGGACACCTCCCTCATCAGCCTGCACCAGGAAAAAGCCTTTGACTGGACATTGCACATCCGCTTGTGGGATGTGCTCTCCAAAATGGGCTTTGGGGAGGGAATCTGCAATTTATCCAACTGCTCTACACCAACACTGTTAGTACAGTCACAATCAATGGGTGGGAAACATAAAGCTTCCAATCCGATCTGGAGTCAGACAGGGCTGCCCATCCTCTCCTGCCTTGTTTGCGTGTTGTATAGAGCACTTTACTGAGTCCATCAGGAAGGATGAGAGCATGAGGAGGGTGTCTATTCCAGGCGGAGGCTTGCAGGTCAAAGCCTCCCTGTACATGGATGATGTCACCATTTTCTGCTTGGACCAGTTGTCAGTGCATGGACTCATGAGCATCTGCAATCAGTTTGAACTGGCCTCAGGAAGCCAAGGTAAATCAAGGCAAGTGCGAGGCCATGTTCTTTGGGAACTGGGCTGACCAATCCTTTATTCCCTTTGAGGTAAAGACATTTTATCTGAAGGTGCTGGATATATGGGTTTGGAGGGACTATGTTATACACAAAATCTTGGGGAGCAGCGCATCGCTAAGGTGAGGCAGAAACTGAGCTTTTGGCACAGGTCTGGCACATTTCCTGAACCTGCATTGTTGCAGTCACCCAAGCCATCTTCCACTTCAATTGAAAGTCTAAGATGGACAGTGACCACAGGATCACCATGAATAAAGCTCTGGATTCTACAATTCAATGAAAACTCTGGTTAAGAAAGGGAGGAAGGATATACATGATGCTACCCTCGTTCTGATGGCCACCCGTGTGTATGGCTGCATTAAGCTGTAGAGCCTTGGTACGCAAATACAAAGTGTCATAGCATATGGAAGGTCTACCTGTCTCTGATGTTGTGAAGGATAGGATTGGCCTTGTTGCCTTTGAACTGTCCAAGTATTTGGACCATTCTGAATCACCTGTCCTTCATGGAGACATTTGCAAAGAGAAACATCTTTGAGCATCAGACAGTGGACAGCACATAGCATCCTTGAGAATCTTTGAGAAAAGGAGGGTGCATCATGTCAGGTTGTTCCCTGAGCAAACTGTCAAAGTCATTTGGCAAAATTCCTCATCATCAAAACATTTCACCAAGCACCAAGACGTCATTTGGCAAGTGGTGAGAAGGGCATTACCGGTGAGATTCTTTTTGTACACCCAGATTCTCTGCGCCCTTGCATGTTGCCCTCAAAGTGGCTGTGGCTAGGTAGAAACTGTTACAAATGTCCTTTTGGAATGTGCCTTTGCAAAGAAAGTCTAGAGAAAGATGCAGTGATTTTTAGTGTGGTTCATCCCAAGCAGCTCTGTGATGCAGCACTCTTTGCTCTCTGGTCTGTTCCCCAGGATGCACATCAAGACAAACACCAACTGTGCCTGGAAGACAATCAGGTGAAAAACACTCTATGGTATACCTGAAACTTGTTGGTCTTCCAGAGCAAAGAATTGACCTCAACCAAGTGTTGCAGACTGACAAATTCCAAGGGCCAGGACTACGTACCGAAGCTTGGGGTAGCTGCTGGCAAGGCACAGTGGGGAAAAACAGGTTTTCTGTCCAAGTTAAATGGGGGTCTGTTCAGTTATTGGAACTTCCTGAGCCCTCAAATATTGATAAATACAGTCTTGTACAACTAAAACATGCCTTTGATCTGTTTGCTGGATAGATTCAAATGCCAATGTTTTTGTTTCTTTTAACCCTACTACTCAGGACCAAACTGCTTTAGTGACTATGTATCAATACAAAGTTATTTTGATGACTCAAGTATATTTTAGAAATTTTGAAAAATGTTCATTCCAAGGTCCAAGACTATGCGCTGAGAGATGCACCAAAGCTTGGGGCAGGTGCTGACAAGGCGCATTGGGGAAGACTACCATCTAGGGTTTTTCTCAAGTCAAATTGATGTCTGTTCAATTATTGGACCTTTCTGGTGCCTCAAATGCATGAAAATATAGTCCTGCGTAAGTAAGAAGTGCCTTAGGTTTGTTTGTTCTATGTATGAATAGACCGTACCCCTCCACATTCTATACTCCCTAACTTCAAACTAATGTAATCTTTGTTTGACAGCAGCTATCTCAGTGGCTGTCAGAACATTTATATTTCAGAGCAGGGCAGTTGATGCCTATGTAAAGGGCTATGGCTTTTCACTTTAGTTGGCCCCATATCTCTGAAGAAGACCTGATTAGTATCGCCTTTCACAAATGTGGAACTCAATCCTTTCATCGAACAAAGGGCAGGAGTTGCAGTCTGAGAGAGATCATCACTCATTGGAAAAATCCAGCCCTCAGTTTCTAATACTGAAATTTGATGAAAGGCTACAGATCTGAATTGTTAATGCTGTTCCTTTTCTGACAGATACTGCCACACCTGCAAGGTATTTCTAGTATTTTCTGTTTTTACTTCAGATTTTTAGCATCCATTTAGATTTATTTCAGTTCCTGAATCTGGTTTTGCTACATCTTATGACTACTTTCCTTGTCAGCAGTTCTCTAGTCTTCCACTTACTATTTTAGAACATCCTTTGGACACAAGCCAGCTCATCAGCTTTAATTTGAATTATTTTATTCTGTCCCATCAGCTTTCTGACTTTATCACTAATCTCAGCCTATGATACTATATCTTTTGTATTCTAATTTCAGCTCAACCTCACAAAGTTTATTAATGTCTGCTCTACACTTCTGTCCCAGCAGTTTTTCTTTACATTTTATTTTCTGTGTTGATCACAGAATGATAAAAGCTTTCCAATTCAGCAGTTTAATTTTCTTTTCCTTCTGGAGCCTTTTAAAATATTCTGATATTTCTAAACAAAAAGATATGATATTGAAGCTTTTCACCTTGCACTCATCAGGACAGATTAAGAATACCAAATTTCAGAGGAAGCAACAACTTATGTTGCATGTGATAAAGTTGCTGATTGCTATGGCTCACAGTACGCATATTTATATACATTTAAGTGCATACATCATCAAGCATGTGACCTAAGGCTATAAAGACCTCATACTCCAACTTAATTTGGATAATTTAAAGCATGAAACTTTGATAATCATGCTCCTAAATTAATGTGATTACGGGGCAACTTTTTCACATAGAGGGTGGTACGTGTATGGAATGAGCTGCTAGAGGAAGTGGTGGAGGCTGGTACTATTGCAACATTTAAAAGGCATTTGGATGAATAGGAAGGGTTTGAAGGGATATGGGTCAGGTGCTGGCAGGTTGGAGTAGATTGGGTTGGGATATCTGGTCAGCATGGACAGGTTGGACCAAAGGGTCTGTTTCCATGCTGTACATCTCTAGGACTCTGAGTATTGAGCCCAGGTACACGTCACTGAGGAATGCAGTGTTTGCAAACGATAGTTGTAATAACGGTCTGATTAATTCTTGAAAATGACAATACCAACATCCAGTTTATTTTATTATGGGATTATAATAGAAGGATTGCCACATCAGGTAAATCGCCTGCTGGAGGTACCCACATTGAGTAGCTGAGAAGTTGGCTCTGATAAGTTGAGAAATCGCCATAGAATATACCAGGGAACTACTGTCCAACATGCTTTTGCTTAATTCAAAAAGGCTTAATGCCCGGGCATGTGCCTTATTCTTGCAGAGGACAGCTCCCTGCATGTGAATGCATGTAAAACAGTTGCTGGTGGAAAAGATTAATTGGGGTCAGTTTTGCATTCCAGGACTACCTGGAATAGTAAGCAGTTCTATAAAACATAAAGGAGGGTAGTCTGAGGCACTGACCAAATTATTTAGGAAATAATAATCTTTATTTTCAACAATTACAGTCACTACCTTGGTCAGTTGACTGACATACCATTGAAGATCATCACAAGCATCAGTAACCATCCTGTTAATTATATAAGGCATTTATACAAGTCCAAAATTAAGGTGCAGTTGACCAAACTCAATCCTTGTTCATCAAGCTTTTAATGTTCAAATATGGTAGCAAACTGCTCGACAAACTGAAGTATTCTGCAACAATAACATGTTCCCTTTTAAAATAGAGGATGAATGTGCTTTCAGCTGATTAAAAAAAAGAGAGAACTTTGGGAAATGCAGTGGGCTGAACAGAACTCTTCCTCCTCTCTCAATTTGCCATGCACAAATTCATTCCTAAAACTGCCAGCTGTACTGGAATATATCAGGTTAGAAGTCCATTGAGCTGTGGGCCAGGTAGTCCTTCCGCCCAATGTTGCTGACCTGCTTTGTCTGCATGGCCTCCAGTTTCGGACAGTCTGTGATACGATGACCCAAACCACCACAGAAGGTACAGCCCCTTTCACCTGCACAAATAATCAGGATTCCACACAAATTAGCAAATGTTTTTCCATCAGATTTCTCTGGAGCTCATGCAGCATAGGTTTAAATACTACCTACACCACAAAATCCTTCACAGAAACATCCGCCTCACAGGCAGTACTCGCCATTAGCAGCATGACTAAATCTAAAAGTCACAATCAATCATCAGGCTCTTATTGAGTAATTATATCAATGAGAAACACAGACACTTATCCAACAGCCTTAAGCTGCCTCAAGCCACAAGGAAAGGTTGGGCAGGTTGGGAAGAGGTGTGGAGAATGATGCAAGTAGTGGGAAAGCACAGTGGTGGATAAAACAGTTGAGAGATGGTGGTAGTGGAAAGCATGAGGGGCTGGTATATCTGGTTGGAATAGAGTTATCAAGAGTGAGAGAAAGGTTTGGCACCAAAGATAATGTTGGTCAGAAGGGTGTCATTTGTTTGGGAGGGATTCATTAGCAAATCTCATGTAAAGCAGCTTCCTTCACAATTTGTTCCTTGCTCCAGAGTATGGAACCCAAAATATTCAGTGGGCATGTTTGAACAAACAAGAGAAAAATATATAGTTGAAATGCAATCAATTCTTTGGGGTACTTCATCAGTTATTCCCAGACAATTAGATCAGGAAAGGGTCTCAAATTAAACATTAGAAGGCAATTAGATTTGTAAATTTCCTTTCTCAGGCAGATCACCAGACCAACTCTACAGGCAGGATGTATTGTTTCAAATTATGCCAGAACTATGAAGCATGACATTACAATTCTTGGTTTTAGCTGAGGGTGCAAAAGAACTTTTAAGCAGCAGCCAAGGCGTTTTCTGCAAAGGGAACAGAGGAAAACAAAGAAACAAGCAGTTTTCATTACTGGTTTCATTAACTCATTAGCAGAGACCAGCCAGTGTGTAGAACCTGTACAGATACCAGGAAAAAAATTAATTTTGAAAAATTCAGATCTTCTGAGTGTGAAATGAAGCTGTCAGACTTCACCTGGAAATAAGCTGCTCTCAACACAGCCCAATTGTACACCATACAAAGTCCAGTATCTCTTGGAATCTTATTTTGCATAGAATAACTGCTATGTTTCTGTACACTTGAACAGATGTGATGTGTGGTTATGGTGCAAGACATCATATTCAGCTTTTCCAAGTTGGACATCTGAAAGGTTAAGCTGCTTACCATTTATAGCCAACATACCTCCAATATCCAGCATAGTCTCATCTCCTGTTTGAAGGACTTGAAGAACAGGTGGGACTTTCTGCTTAGCTTCCAGCAACAGAGCCTTCAAGTCCATCAAAACCGACTCATCTGTAAAACATACGCAAATGAGCCTTACAAACACAAAAATGCACATTACACAGTAAAAACATATATCTCAAGTCATTTTTTTACCTTCAGGCTATTTAATATGTATACAAGTTTGCCTAATGCAACAAATGTGACAACAACCAAGCAGAGTTACTGTACAAACTACCCACAGGTGTTTAAATATTTATATACCCTTGGCCAGTCAGCTCCACAAAAACTGGCTAACATCAAGCAATACTCGTTTTTCATGAGAATAATCTTTCCATCAATCGAGATACAAAAGAGTACAGGCTGAAAGTGTGTGCTGGCATTGCAACCAAAACTGATTCTGTCCATGCTATGTGTTCACATACATGCAATGTGTAATGTGAGACAGAATGTCAGAGTAGAAGCCCTTGCCCTCCTGAGTCCTTGGTCATTGCATCTCCTCCTTACCAGCCAGACCGAGAGCAGTGACTTAGCCAAGAATGGAAAATGCACCAAGGGCTGTGATTATATGAATGAAAGCATTCAAATAAAATAAATTCAAACCTTCACTAGAAATGAATTAAATCTGTTCAATAGTTTCTGAGTGTTGCATTCACTCATTTCCTATTTGCTGGTGAGCACAATATGTTTTATTACCCATAATTAATCCAAAAGGGATCAGTCAGCTCAGTTGGCTGGATGGCTGGTTTATAATGCAGAATAACATCAACAGCATTGGCTCAATTTTCACACCAGTTGAAAGATGAATAAAGAAAAACTTACCACATGCTTTGTTGATGAATGTTGTGGCTATCCCTGTTTTGCCTGATCGTCCAGTACGTCCAATCCTGTGAACTGAATATAATGGATGGTGTTCAGAATTAAGGGATTTTCAGAAACAAAGTGACTCAGACATTGGAAAACACTTCATCAATACAAAGACCAGCAAGTGGGAAAGTGTACTGAGTGATGGAGTTTATTTGAATTTGACTTGTCACATTCTGGCATCTAAAACATTATATGTTGAATGTATGTTCATGTACCCAAGGTTGGCTTCAGTGAAATCCCCAGGGAGCTGTGCATTAAGCTCCACTTATACCATTAAGCATAGTGATCTCCTGATCCCTAGTTTACCACAGGTTGCAGTCATGATGAAAATGCCACATGGTATAGACCAGAGGGCCTCCTCCAGCTCCTAGGATGTAATTAAACAGCAGACAAAACATAGGTGCAATTGACTAAACTGATACTCGACAGAGAGGGACCCAATAACTGATATGTTCACAGATGCACCTTTCGAATAAGGTACTTTTCTTACCATAATTCTCAATCTCTTCAGGCATATCATAGTTAATAACATGTTGAATATTTGGAAAATCCAAGCCTTTTGAGGCTACATCAGTTGCCACGAGAACATCTTTCTTCCCCTCCCGGAATGCCTCAATGGCTTTTGTCCGTTCTTCCTGGTCTAGGAACAAATCATATTAGGTTGTTCAATCAGTTGCTATAAAGCTGTAGTATTAGGCTGAGTTTATGCTCATTATCAATCTTCCCTGGCACATTTTATCATACACAAGCGTGACATAATTCAATATCAGCAATTTTTTTTTTATTTGCTCAAGATATGTCGGCTAAGTCAGCATTTATTGTCCATTTTTAATTGTTGAGTCAATCATATTACATGGGTCTGGAGTCACATACAGGTTAGTCAAGGTAAGAAAGACAGATTTCTTTCCCTAAAAGGACATTAGTGAATCAGATTGTTTTTTTCCAACAATTGACAATGATTTCATGGTCATCGTTACACCGTTAATTTCTTTACTGAATTAAAATTCCACCATTTGCCACAACAAGATTTGAACCGGGTTCCCAAGAATTAGCTGATTTTTTCTGGCTCCCTGAAAATAAATCAAACCCTGAGATCTATTTGATGAAGAATGGAAGACTTTCAAACTTAGCAACAAAATGTGTATAGGGAAGGATAATAAATGTTGTCCAACTAGTAACACCTACATTCCATGAATATTTCTTTAAAAATCCCAAGAAGCCTCACAGACATATTATCAAACAATATTGGACACAGAGCCATGCATTAAAACACATGACAAAGTGCAAGGTCAAAGTGATAGGTTTTTATGTAATGTCTTAAAGGAAGAGAACTTGACAGATAAAGGAAGAGAACAGAATAGAGAAAGAAAGAGCATAGAAAGGGAACTTCACAGCTTAGGGCCTTGATAGTTGAAGATACAGCCATCACTGGTGGAACAATTAAAATTAGGGTTGCTCAAGTAGCCAGAATTAGAGCAGCACAACTATCTCTGAAGGCTACAGAGCTGGAGAAGATTACCATGCCTGAGGGGGAAATGACGGGAAATATTTGAAACAAGGTAAAAATTGCTCAAAAACAAAAATTGTTGACTTTGGATCTCCTTTTAGCAATATTTAAGGATAAAAGTATTACATTTGTGCTGTTTAATAGGAAGCCAAGCTAAGGAAGACAGCACAGGAGTGATGGTGAATGAGAATTAGTGCAAATTATGATATGGGTGGAATGACTTTGTTTACCCAACTTTCTGAAGGGTTGAAGAGGAGACAACAACCAACGAACCACAGCACTAACCAAATCCAAAGCTAAAGCAGGTGTGAATGAGGGTTTCAGTGTAGATGAGTTGAAGTAGGGGTGGAGATAGGCAATATTAAAAGTGGAAGTTGATAATAAGGATTTATTAAATAGAGGGTAAAAATTCAGGGTCAATTAGAATGCAAAGGGTATAAACAGGAAGTTTCAGTCTCAGACCTTGCCAGAGAGAAGGAAAAAGCAGGGTTTTCTGGTGGAAACCAAAAAAACCTTCAGTCTTCATGCAGTTTCAGACCAAGCTAAATTCTGATAATATACCCAAATACGCACTATTTTGCGCATGATCTGTGATATGTATTTAAATAAATTTCCCATGCAGGTACATTCTCTTCAGAAACCCTAGATGTGGAAATGGAAATTCCAATAAGCTTCCTCTGAAATTATGGTGGGCTATGGAAAAAACACAAGGAAATACCCAAACAACATCTTTCACATACAGCTGTTCATCATGCACCTGCACAATATTTAAAACATAACCTTTCATTTTTTGCAGTCTAACTATAAAATATAATACACAGTCTTCTATAACATAACCATAGATGAGTATGGCAGAACACAAAGTGATGTTAAAATATTTTGCGGCAAGGAATCATATAAATATAGCACATTTTATAATCTATAGTAAGAATATTAACGTCGTTTGTATACATGTTTTCATATTTCCTGGTGACTCAAGACACTGTAAAGTCCCTCATCCCTCCACTTGCCCCATCTGCTAAGATTCAGGCTTCACTGACCTCGAGCTTGACCCTCCAGCTTCATGCCCTGATACCTGCCGAATTTGATTCGGATTCCACTCCTCTACCACAGGGTCACCCAGATCCTGCAGGTCCACCAAGTGGCTCTAAGCACAGCATGCCCTTAAGTGGGAAGAGTGATGGCTTTCCAAAGTATGGTCTCACAATTACCATTGGTAGTAATTTTCCAGACTTTACAAGACACTCTCCTCCCAGCTTTGGTCACATTGCAAGCAATGATCAGAAAAAAGTTTAAATGGCAGAATTTCTTTATCTAAAAGTTGGACTTTCACCACATGGTGGAAATTTCTTATCCTAGGATAAAATACAGTCACTATCTTCACTTTTTCTCTACACTGAAGTGTTTCAGAGTCAAGAAATATCTTTTGTTTGCACAGTTACAGTCTGAATTCATTTTTGGGAAATATAGGCTGACCCATCTCATTCTTCTTCTCACCTCTCCCAAAGGAGATGCCTAGTGGAATGCAGACATGAGGACAGACAGTCAAGTGTTGGATCTTACCTTTCCCCCCATGTATAGCAACAGCCTCCACCCCCTTCAAGAGCAGGTATTCATGAATCGCATCCACATCAGCTTTCTTCTCCGCAAATATCAATACCTAAAATGTACATCAATGCTGGCCATTAGACACCAATCTTCTCAAGTCTCTGTTTTCTTCATTTGGGCACAATTTCTCAGGAATTCACAACTTAAATAAAAAATACATACTTCCTGGACAAGTTTCTGCAGTGGAGAATGGAAAGCAGAAACAGAAGCTTTTTTGCATTCTCAGAGAAAGCTCGGACTGCTAGTTTGGGCACACGAACACCTTATTACTTAAAACCTGATCATTCTACTTTCACAAACATACACACATACACATAGAGTTATAAAGTTATACACCCATGGAAACACACCCTTCAGTTCAACTTGTTCGCAGTGACCAGATATCATAAAATGACCTATTCACATTTTCCAGGAGTTGGCCCACATCCCTCTAAACCCTTACTATTCATAGATTCACCCAGATTTTGTTTTATACGTTGTAACTATACCAGCCTCCACCACTTCCTCCAACAGCTCATTCCATACACCCTCTGCACGAAAAGGTTGCTCGTTAGGTCCCTTTTATATCTTTCCCCTCTCACCCTAAATCTATGCCCTCTAGTTTTGGACTTCCCCACCTCAGAGAGAAGACTTGGATATTCACCCTATCCATGACTTTTGTGATTTTATAAACTTTTCTAATGTCACCCCTTAGCCTCCAATGTTCCAAGGAAAATATTTTCAGTCTCTCTCAATAGTTCAATCCAAACAACATCCTTGTAAATCTTTTCTGAACCCTTTCAAGTTTCCCAACACCGTTCCTATAACAGGGAGACCAGAAGTGGCATGCACTGTTCCAAAAGTGGCCTCACCAACGTCCGACACAACGGCAACATGACATCCCAACTCCTATACTCAATGTTCTGACCAACGAAGGCAAGCAAAACGAACGCTTTCTTCACTACCCTGTCTACTTGTGACTCCACTTTCAAGGCATTATGCAACAGCATCCCTAGGTCTCTTGGTTTGGCAACAATCGCCAGGGCCCTACCATTAACTGTATAAGTCCTGCCCTGATTTTTCTTATCAAAATGCAATACCTCACATTTATCCGTGTTAAACTTCATCTGCCACTCCTCAGCCCATTTGATCAAGGTCCCAATATATTCTGAGATAACTTTCTTCACTGTCTACTGCATCACTAATTTTAGTGTCATCTGCCAACTTACTAATCACACCTTTTTTACACATGCACAAAATACTTTACAAATACAATATACAGAGCTAAGTATACATAAATAAGCAAAAAAGAAAGTCATTTTTCTGCAAGGTGCACTGTAAAACTTGCTTACCCTCATTTCACAGAATCTTTCAAATCACAATTTATATATCTCAGAAGGACAAGGGCAGCCGATTTGTGAGAACTCACTAACCTCCAAGATTCCTCCCCTCTCACTCCCAAGTCATACACCGTACACATTAAGCTCTCAATATGTCCTGACATCTTCAAAGATAATACATGTGAATCCACATATCCTAACAGTCATCAAAACTTCCTGGGGAGATATAGCAGTATAACTTATGGATAGGCTGGAGTTCTCTCAACTCTTCAATAAAACACTCACTCCCAGGACAGGTACAATACTCAACTGAAGACCATCGGTCAGCAACGTATTCTTCCTATGCCTGAGAGGTGACAGATGCATCCCACAGTGGATACAATAGAGAGTATTTGTGTATTGTGCCATAATGCTCATCAATTACTGAGTGGAATGGTTCATGACACAAAAGGGTTAAATCACCAAACTGGATTAGAGTGAAATGGTGAAGTCATTTACCGGAGGTGGAGTTTTCTGCAGACACTCCAGCAAGTACACCATCTTAGCCTCTTCCTTCACATATTCAACCTCCTAAAGATAAGAGGACATTAGCTTGTCATTCATGTTGACCAACACTCAAAAGATATACACTGAAGGAAGAAATAACATCACAGTGGCTTAAAGTTTTTAGTACAAACAGGCCACTATCCAACTCCCTTGTAATCTTCAAGCCTCAACATCATTTTGTTAATTAGAATTTTTTTATTCATTCACAGGATGAAGACATCACTGGCTAGGACAGCATTATTAGCAATCCGTAATTGCCTAGTGGGCAGTTGAGAATCAAGCACATTACTTTGGGTGTGGAGTCACATGCAGGACAGACCAGACAAGGATAGCAGCCTCCTTCCATCAAGGACAATAGTGAACCAGATGGGTTTTCCCAACAATCGACAATGGATTCATGGTCATCATTTACAGTTTAATTCCAGATTTCTTTCACTGAATTCAAATTCAACCATCTGCCATGGTGAGATTTGAACTTGAGTTCTGAGAACATCACCTCAGTCTCTGGATTAACAGTCTAGTGATAATACCACTAGACCGTTGCCTTCCATTTTGTACCAGTATGTGCTGTGTAGAATATTTCAGAATCACAGGTTATGTAAAGAACTGAGTAAATCTTACACATCACTCCTTAAATTCTCTCAAAAATTTTAGTGTGAATGCAAAAAATCACAGTGTCATCTAAAAGAATATACAGTTCTGAAAGAGATGCTTAGCACCTCAGGGACGAATGGACTGGTGACAGAGCCATATTATGAAAGTCATGACAGAGGGTGCCAATGTTGGACTGGGTTGGACAAGATCAAAAATCACATGACACCAGGTTATAGTCCAACAGGTTTATTTGAAAATACAAGCTTTCAGAGCCTCGCTCCTTCCTCAGGTGCTAATGAGAGAGACCTTACGCCTAAAA
Source organism: Chiloscyllium plagiosum (assembly GCF_004010195.1). Classification (NCBI taxonomy): domain Eukaryota; kingdom Metazoa; phylum Chordata; class Chondrichthyes; order Orectolobiformes; family Hemiscylliidae; genus Chiloscyllium; species Chiloscyllium plagiosum. Next base: position 22,261,256 of record NC_057733.1, read on the forward strand.
TGCATTGTCTGACCTGAGATATCACTTCTCTTATACTGACAAAATCTTAAGTTATCTCAGGGCAGTGACTTGAAAGAAATTCTGGGATTTGCATATCAATCAAAACCTGCATCTCCATTCTAACTATTAAAGATTTAACATCTGTCTTAGTTGAGTGCATTCTTTTTCTTATAAGTTCTTTGTGTAAGGTCTCCCTCTGGTACTAGCACCTGAAAAAGAAGCAAGGCTCCAAAAGCTTGTGTTTTCAAATAAACCTGTGAATACTGCAAAAAGACAGACAACCTATATTTGGGACACAGCCAGAAAAAGGCATGATCTTACAAAGAATGGCCTCAAGTCAGCAGGCAAGGACATGATCTGGATATTTGTAAACATGTGTCTGTTAATTTATTGGCCAAAATAATAATTTGGCAACAAGTACCAAGAAGGACAGAAAGAAGCAAACAAGAATAAAAATAATAGGACTGGAGAGTAGCACCGACGAAAGACAGGATGGAAGATGTAAGAGAAGTGTACAAGACCAGATTGTGGAGGGTGCCGGATAATTGAGGTCATGGGACAGGGAGAGGAATGAAAAGTAGAGAACAGAATGAAAGAAAAAGGCATGTAAAATTATCACCTAATCTGGCTTGAAGAAATTGTTGAGACCTAATGGAATGTGGGAACGGGTGATGAACATATTAATTCAGGATTGATTTGGCACAAATTGGCTATATGAGGAGCTAGTAGTCACTGAGGTGAGCTTTATGGAGTGTGGTTAAGTAAAATAAAGCGCTCATTACAAGTGTGGGCTTGAACTTGATTTGCATACGCATATCTTTTTCCGTATAACAGAGAAAAGAGTCAATGAATGACTTCCAAAATAAAGTCATTATTATTTGGTAAATATATTTCTTATTCATGAAGGTTCATGAAGGATAGGTCATAACCTAGTGGTACTATTACTAGATTATTAATCCAGAGGCCCAGGTAATTTTCTGGGCACCTGGATTCAAATCCCACCATGAAAGATTCAATAATAATGTGGAAGTAACAGTCTAGTGATGACCATGAAACCATTGCTGATTGTCAGGGAAAACCCACTGGTTCATTATTGTCCTTTATCGGGAAGGAAATCCGCCTTCTTACCTGACCGAGAGTGACTCCAGACCCACAACTACGTGGTTGACTTTTAATCCCCTCGGGGCAATTAGAAATGGGCAATTAATGCTGGTTCAATGACATCCATGAATGAATTTCCTAAAAATGATGTTGACTGTGGAATAAATGTTGGCTTGGACTCCTGTGTTCTTTGAAATTATGCCACTTGAGAGAAGAGGAGACCCTTGGTTTAAAATCTAGACTTTATGCTTAAGGCTCTAGATTGGAGCTGATCCCATGAGTTTTGACTCAAACGGGATGAATTAAAGGTCTCAAATTGACACCCACTCAACTAAGCCAGAATTAAAACTGAAATAATACAACTTCTCTATTTAGCAGAGGGAAAATAACAGGAGAATTTTCTGGAATAATACACAATGAGCTGAAAACTCTTAACAGATGATGCAGCATCTGTCAAGACAAGTTAATTTTTCATGTCAAGGACCTTGCATCACATTTACCTGAAAGATTAATTGTTTCTTGCTCCACAGATGCTATGAGACATGCTGATCATTTCCAGAATGTTCAATTTTTACCTCAGAAGTTGAGAGGAATGAGAACATCAAGTTCCTCAGAGCATCGACAACCAACCTGTTTTGGTCTTCCCACACAAATGTGATGGTCAAGGCGGCACAACAATATCTCTTCTTCCTCAAGCAACTCAGGAAATTGAGCATGTCCATAAGGACCCTCACCAATAATCACAGATGCATCATAGACAGCATAATATCTGGTATGACACCTGCTCTGCCTTGGACCATAAGAAAGTTGTGTGCACAGCCCTGACCATCACGAAAACTAACCTTCCATCCATAGAGTCCATTTACACTTTTCACTGCCGCAAATAGGCTGCCAACATCAAAGACACCTCCCACCCAAAATGCTCTCCCACATCCTCTTCTGTCAGGCAGAAGGTATAGAAGCTTGAACATGTGCACCAACAGGTTCAAGAACAGCTTCTTTCCTGCTATTATTAAACTGATGAATGAACTTTCTAATTTCAAATAATGTTGATCTTGTTCATGTTGGTCTTGCTTCGCACACCTCCTCCGCAGTGTAACCTGTCTGCCTCACACTGTCCAAGCACCCTGTGCTATGCATGTCTTTGCTTACCGAATGGATCTACCAGTACTGCTTGCAAATAAAGCTTTTCATAGTACCTAGGTATATGTGACAATAAACCAAATCAAATGATTTCTAGCATCCACAGTATTCTGTTTTTTGGAATATAGGAAATCGTCTTCTGACAATTTGATGTGGGGGGGCTACTTTAAACATCTGTCAAATCTAAACTTTTCAGTTGAAGCTCAGAGTAAAGCAATTGTCTGTTCTCTGAAAAGGATTCCCTTGAATCCCTTAGTTTATACAAGCTCACAGATTAGCATAATTTCTCCACCTCACCTGGATTACATCAAGACTGGCAGCGCCTGCTCGACCAACGTTGATGGTGATGGGCTTCACAAGGGCACTCTTGGCAAAGTTCTGAATCTTTTTTGGCATGGTAGCACTGAAAAGCAGAGTTTGGCGCTGACCCTTTGTGAAGGCATAAACAGAGATCATGACAATTCATAAAAAGCTTTAAAACTCGACAGAGCACTCCAATAGACAAATAACAAAATCAAAGCTTTTTACTTCTTTCCTCCTACCCAATAGAAATCACCATCTCTTTTCAGGGGTTAGCTTTATTACATTACATTACATTACATTACAGCGTGGAAACAGGCCCTTCGGCCCAACAAGTCCACACCGACCCGCCGAGGCGCAACCCACCCATACCCCTACATTAACCCCTTACCTAATACTACGGGCAATTTAGCATGGCCAATTCATCTTACCTGCACGTCTTTGGACTGTGGGAGGAAACCGGAGTACCCGGAGGAAACCCACGCAGACACGGGGAGAACGTGCAAACTCCACACAGTCAGTCGCCTGAGGCGGGAATTGAACCCGGGTCTCTGGCGCTGTGAGGCAACAGTGCTAACCACTGTGCCACCGTGCTGTCCAACAGCAACTGGTACATATCCACTATTGTTATGGCCTTATGACCCATTTAGGAAGGCTGAAAGATTTTTTTTCTACGCATTTTTCCGCTCCCATGATGAAAGTAAACAATCCTGGATGAGATCACTAAACTCACCTGCATAAACATAGCATTCAGGGAAACACAGGGCTCAGGATGTGGAGCAATACTTTAACTAATGGTGTGCATGGGGACACAACTTGCACCAAGACAAGATAACCAAGTCAAGGTAATAGCCAGCCTCAAAGGTCCAGGGAAATAACCAAGCTGCCACTCTCGATAACTAGCAATTCCCACCAGACAGCGTTTCACCTGGTAAGGGTCTAATTCTGTCACGGTTCCCTTCTCCCTTGTTGAATATTCTGCCATCATCAACTATCTGACCTCAGGTGCCAGTTGCCCATATGACTGTAAATGGCATCAGTCAGTATAGAGGGAAAGATTGGGAAAGCAAACAGAGGGAATGATGATGGAGTTAAAACAGGTACTGTATGTCTCGACATACTTTACTAACACCATCAAGTTTCCATGTGGATTTTCAGGAGTGTGCATGTCTCTGGCGGTGGAGTGGTGTTCTTAGTAGGAATGGTATGTACAATCCAATGGACCCATCTTTATTTTATTCTAACATTTGCATGTTTTCCCCCATTTGCTTCATTAAGCCAGTCTCAGTTTAGTACCACAGTAAACCTTTCATCAGTTTATCACATAACCATAACACACACAACATTACTGGGAAAAATGACTATAGTCAACTGTCACCTTAAAGTAGGAGAAGATTGTGCGAATGTCCTCCTCGAAACCCATGTCAATCATTCTGTCTGCTTCATCCAATGCCAAGTACCGACAGATATCCAAACCTACCATCTTTTTCTGCAGAAGATCCATCAGACGACCAGGAGTGGCAACCATCATGTGCACACCTCTGCAGAATGACAAGTGACAGGCTATAAAACATCATATCAATTGATAACAGTACTGAGACATTTACTCCCCAGGACAAAATCCAAGTCAACTTCTTGCAACCCATGGTGCAAGAGGTGTTGTCCATTAGTAGCCATTGAGCTAGCACTCAAAACAGCTAATATCTCCTCACCTACAGTATTTCAACATTGTTCAGCCTGACTGACTGCAACTGATGACTGTTCAGCTTCTCAGCTCAACCAACATTTAGGAAACTGTTTTGATCAAAACAATTGGATAACTTATGTGAACTTAAGTTTCCTACAAAAGTTTCCTACATTTTGAGTGAACAAAAGTAGCCTACTAATTAGAACTATGGCAAGGTATAGCCCAGGAGGCCATTCAGCACATTATGTCTGTGTTAGCTCTTTGCAAGAGCAATTGCTGACTGCTTCAAGTATTTGTCAAACCTATCCCTAACTGTCCCTAATTCCATGCTCCATGATAAATCATTCCACCCAAAAAGATCTCTTCAAACCTCTCTTCTCACTCCAGGGATATAACTTTGAACTGACAATTCCATAACCTCCCAAACAGAGGAACCTCGTTATTCACACATCAACACTTTATCATTTTAAAAAGCTCAAGTATTGAACATGTCTTTTATTCCTTACGTCTCTAATGGAAACACTGCTCATATTTTAACATGATTGCAAATTCTATCTGTGTGAACAGTTCTCACTGGATTTAATGTCATTTTCATAATGAAATACCTAAAACTATTTACAGTATTCTCATGGTGACCTCAGCAACTTTTTCTCCAAATTCCTTGTTACCTTTGTACTGACTGACTCTATTAAAGGGTTTAAACTTCTATTGTAAGTTTTGACGTTTCATATGCTGTTATCTTCAGAAGTAACTTACACTAAGAAGCCTCAAATCCTCCATATCCATCAGTTCCTTTTCACTTTAGCTATATACTTTCAAATTGTATTGTTGTGAACAGTCCGTAAAGGAGAAGCAATGGTAAAGTGATATTACCAACTAGTAAAAGAGCCCAGGTAATATTCTGAGGACCTGGATTTGAATCTGATCGCAATAAATGGTGGAATGTTATTTCAATTGAAATCTCAAATCAAAAGTCTAATGATTACCATAAAATTATTGCCAAATATTGAAATTTTTAGGATGGAACAGGTCCCTTGCTTATATGTGACTCCAGATCCACAGCAATGTGGCGAATTCCTAAATGCTCTCAGAAATGGCCCAGCAAGCCATTCAGTTGTATCAAAAGCTTCAGAAAGATTCTTGTGGTGCAGTGGCAGTGTCCACACATTTGGACTAGGAGGCCTTGATTCAAGTCCCATCTATTCCAGAGGTATATAACAGCATCTCTGACAGGTTGATTAGAACATAAATGAAAAGAGCTCAGTTCTTAACAGATGAGAAAATACAATAGGTGATGGGGAAAAAAAATCAAAATGCCAGAAAGCCTCAAAAAAGATATAAAACAGGATCGAGCACCTTGCAACAACTAAGCTGCCAAAGGGGTAAGTGCCAAATTGGCAACACTTTTGTCAGATACTAAAGTTCACAAACATTATGCAGCCTGGTTGAACACTATTTGGAAGAGGTACTGAGGTACCAAGGGCGCAGAATGTCCATCACCCAAAGTGGCTCAGCTGCACCAATACTGACCATGTTGATCAAGTCCTAAAGGACTCTGCAGCAGGTAGTGAGGGAACCAACATAAGAAAAAAAAACATTCTTGATTATATCCACACCCATCTCCCTGTCAGAGATGCATCTACCCATGACATTATCATTAGGTGGTGGAGTTGAAGTCCCACATTCACATTGAGCATATCCTACATCATATTTTGTGAAACAAGCAAGATTGATTTCAAACAGACCTAACAAGACTGAACATCCAAAATGCATTATGGGCTAGAAATGCACTGAAACACAATTTGCAATCTCATAATCTGAGCTGACCCTACTATCCCATTACCATCAAGTCAGGAATCAACGCTGATTCAACAAAGAGTGCAGGAGACTCTGCCAGGAGCAAGAATCTGGCATACCCAAAAATGAGGAGTCAACCTGGTGAAGCTAGAAAACAGAATTACTTGTGTGCCAAATACAAAGTGATAGGTAGGGCTAAGCAGTTCCAGAACCAACTGATCAAAACTGAGCTCGACAGTCTACCATATCCAGTCATGGATCTATCTCTGCCTCCTCCAGAGACCCCACCATCACAGATACGAGTCTTCACCAACGTCGACTGGACCATGGGACAGCAAGGAACACCTTGCATCACTGGACACTGCAAAGACTATCAGACCTGACAACACTCTGGCAATAGTACAAAAGAACTACAATCCAGAAACCGATGCAACTGTCGCCAAGTTGCTCCAGTTCAGCTACAATACTGGTGTCTATCTGACAATGTGCAAAATTGCCTTGGGATGTCCGGTACACAAAAAGGACAAATCCAACCCAATCAATTAATCTTCTCTCAATCATCAGTAAAATGTTGGAAGGTGCCATCACTCGTGCTTTCATCACGTTTGGGCAATAATTGCTTATTGACATTCAGTTTTGGATCTTCCAGGGCTATTCAGTTCCTGATCTCAATACTGTAAAGGCTCAAACATGGACAAAAGAGCTAAATTTCAGAAGGGAGGTGCAAGTGACCAAAACTGGAGTCAATGGGAATATGGGAAAATCTCTCCGCTGGCTGTAATCATGTCTAGCACAAGGGAAGATAACAGTCAGTCTTCCTAGCTCCAAGACCACTTTACAGGAGCTCCTCCTGGTGTCCCAGGCTCAACCGTGCTCAGCTGCTTTATCACAAAGCCAGAAGTGGGAATGTTTGCCAATGATTGCACAATAATCTGCATAATCTACAATTCCTCAGATACATGTCAACGTACATCAAGCCCACTGAATCCATCAGAGCTAGCACAGTTGTATGAAGCAGAAATCACGTGTGCCTAATTTACAGGGGTTCTTCAAAGATGGATAATGGGGATCCTGTACGTGTAGAAAACTGGACCAGCAGAAGGTATTTGATAAGGTGCTGCACATTAATACACAAGTAGAGATCAAATAGAGTTAGGGGTAATTCATGAGCTTAGATTGAGAATTGACAAACCATCAGAAAGCAGAAAGTTTGGATAAATGGGACTTTCCCGGTTGGCAAGATGTAACTAGCAAGGTGCCACAGGGTTCGGTCCTCAGGCCCCAACTATTTACAATAGATTTCACAGCTTACCTAGAGTACACCTCCTCCCATCCTGCTCCCTGTAAAAATGCCATCCCATATTCCCAATTCCTTTGCCTCCGCCGCATCTGCTCCCAGGAGGACCAATTCCAATACCGAACAATTCCAATACCGGACTCCTTCTTCAAAGACCGCAATTTCCCCTCAGATGTGGTTGACGATGCTATCCACCGCATCTCCTCCACTTCCCGCTCCTCTGCTCTTGAACCCCGCCCCTCCAATCGCCACCAGGACAGAACCCCACTGGTCCTCACCTACCACCCCACCAACCTCCAGATATATCGTATCATCCTTCGTCATTTCCGCCACCTCCAAACAGATCCCACCACCAAGGATATATTTCCCTCCCCACCTGATCAGCGTTCCGGAAAGACCACTCCCTCCGCGACTCCCTCATCAGGTCCACACACCCCCACCAACCCAACCTCCACTCCCGGCACCTTCCCCTGCAACCGCAAGAAATACAAAACTTGCGCCCACACCTCGCCTCTCACTTCCCTCCAAGGCCCCAAGGGATCCTTCCATATCCGTCAGAAATTCACCTGCACCTCCACACATCATTTACTGCATCCGCTGTGGCCTCCTCTACATTGGGGAGAAAGGCCGCCTACTTGCGGAACATTTCAGAGAACACTTCTGGGACCAACCCAACCGCCCTGTGGTTGAACACTTTAACTCCCCCTCCCACTCCGCCAAGGACATGCAGGTCCTTGGCCTCCTCCATCGCCAGATCATGGCAACACGACGCCTCATCTTCCGCCTAGGAACCCTCCAACCACAAGGGATGAATGCAGATTTCTCCAGCTTTCTCATTTCCCATCCCCCCACCTTATCTCAGTCCCAACCCTTGGACTCAGCACCGCCTTCTTGACCTGCAATCTTCTTCCCGACCTCTCCGCCCTCACCCTTTCTCCGGCCTATCACCCTCACCTTAACCTGCTTCCACCTATCGCATTCCCAATGCCCCTCCCCCAAGTCCCTCCTCCCTATCTTTTACCTTAGCCTGCTTGGCACATGTTCCTCAATCCTAAAGAAGGGCTTATGCCTGAAACGCCGATTCTCCTGCTCCTTGGATGCTGCCTGACTTGCTGCGCTTTTCCAGCAATACATTTTTCAGCACGTATGATCATTATCTTATTAAATGTCAGAGAAGGTCAAGGGTCTGAATTGTCTATGCCTGCTCCTAGTTCTTGAGTTGAGACCCAGCAATATCCAAGTTTCAGCTAACAAAATAATCTAATAATCATCTCTTGACATTCACTGGCATCACCATTGCTAAACACTCCCAACATCCTGGGAGTTACCAATGACCAGAAATTGAACCGGATTAGCCATATCAATACAGTGGCCACAACAGCTGGTCAGACGGTATGGGTCTTGCAGCAAGTAACTCTTCTGATTACCCAAAATCTGTCCAGCATTGACAATTTTGTCAGGACCACAATGGAATACTCCCCACTTGCCTGGATAACAGCAGCTCCAACAACACTGAAGAAGCTTGATACTAACCAGGACAAAGCAGCCCACCTGACCGACCACATATCCATAAACGTTCATTCTCTCTGCCACCAATGCCCAGTAGCACTAGTATTTACCACAAGATGCATACCTCAACAAGGTGCACTACAAAAATTCACTGAGGCTCCTTAGACAGCACTTCCAAATACACAACTACTACTATCTAGAAGGACAACAATAGTAGTTATGTCATCACCTGCAAGTTCACCTCCAAGCCACTCAGCACGCTGACATGGAAATACATGTCCATTTCTTCAGTGATGCTGGGTCAAAATCCTGAAACTTCCTCTTTAGCATATTGTGGGTCTAGCTACACAAAACTGATTTCAAAGGTTCAAAAACACAGTTCATCACCATCTTCTCAGTGATCAACAGGGATGGTCAATAAATGCTATGAAACCGGCAATGCCCATATCCTAGGGATAATTTTTTTTTTAAATCATGCAATATTTGCAACATGTTTATACTCCCAGCAGTGGCTTGAGGCTTAACAACATTTCTTAACAGTGATTTGAATATTTCTAAATAAGAGAAGAGACGACCTCTCAGTTTTCCTGCCAATATTCAACCCTCAACAAATTTATCTCACCGTGACTTGAGAGGTCCTTTGTGTGAAACTCAGCTGTCAGGTTTCCCTTGGAAGTTGTTCAGAAAATGCACAGCTCAGTTTAACAGTGTCACTTCCCTACTGATTCAGAGAGAGTAATAACTATGGGTCACACTGATGTTCCCTTTCTTCCTTTAGACAGGGCAGTAACAGCAAAGGCTGACATCAGACAACTGAAACATTGCACAGCTATGCTCCCAATTGACTTTATTACTGGACAAGAAAGATTCCAGACTAAAATCTGGCTTGACAGATTCTTTTTTGATTTTAACAAGCTGCTTTTTCATTGAAACACAAACATGTAATACTGCAGATTCAGATTTAACAATGAAACAGAAGTTTATTATGCAAAAGAAATGAAGGTAGAATAAACCAAATTACTTACATTTAACAAATTTAATCTTTTTCAAATATGGAAAAACACAATCCCATTAATCTCATACAATACTCCATTATAGTATTCACACTAGACAGAATTTCCTTTTCTTTCACATCTCAAGAGCTTAATTTAATTGTGGTTTCAATTCCCTGTCTGAAGGAGCTCCCAGCCCTGCCAAGTTTTCACCATCTCCCCAGACCTCCCCCTCACTGAGGACGAACCATCAGTCCTCAGCAAAGGACTCACCTTCTTCCACCTCCACCCACGCATCAATTAATTTAATACACGCCGTGACGTCGAACAATTCTTCCGTCGCCTCCGCCTCCGAGCTTACTTTCACAATCAGGATTCCCGCCCACCTTCCGAGGATCCCTTCGCCCACCTCCAACACACTGCATCCACCTGGACACCCCGCGCTGGCCTATTACCTGCCCTCGACCTCTTCATTTCCAACTGCC
>NC_057733.1:22273790-22311552 GCF_004010195.1 Chiloscyllium plagiosum
TCCACTCCACCCTCTCCTCCCTGACCTATCACCTTCATCTCCTACCCCACTCACCCATTGTACTCTATGCTACTTTCTCCCCACCCCCCCCCTCCTCTAGCTTATCTCTCCACGTTTCAGGCTCACTGCCTTTATTCCTGATGAAGGGCTTTTGCCCGAAACGTCGATTTCAAAGCTCCTTGGATGCTGCCTGAACTGCTGTGCTCTTCCAGCACCACTAATCCAGAATCTGGTTTCGAGCATCTGCAGTCATTGTTTTTACCAACTGTTATACACATCCAGCTTCAGCCAGGTTTTCTGCAAACTGCACAAACTGAAACTTTAAGGCTATTTTTCTCCAAGCTATGGATGCTTAAATGGTGTTGTATACAAAGTGTTGATATAAAAAGGTATCGCGATGTCCTACTTCAAAGAAAATAAACAGGTGCAGCAAGTAATTAAGAAAGCAAATGGTATATGTCTTCAGAAGTAGTGATGTCTTGCTGCAGTAATGCAAGAACTTGGTGAGATCACATCTGGAGTATTGTATGGAATTCTGGTCCCCTTACCTAAGGAAGGATATACTTGCCATAGAAGGCGTGCAGCAGTGATTCACTCAGCTGATACCTAGTGGGCATGAGAATGGCAGGACTGCTCTTTGAAGAGAGATTAGTTTGACTAGGACTCTATTGGCTGAAGTTTAGAAGGCTGAGACAGGATCTCTTTGAAACATGCATAATTCTAATAGGGCTGGGCATAAAAGATGCAGGCGGGGTGTGTTCCCTGGGTGGGAGTCTAGAACTAGGGATCACAAACTCAGGATAAGGATAAACTATCTCGGACTGTGATAAGGAAAATTGATAGTGAACCCATTCTCTACCACAGAAAACTGTGGAGACTGAGTCACTGAATGTATTCAAGGAGATTTATAAGTTATTAGATTTTTAAAGGCATCGAGGGATATAAGAAAAGAGTGGGAATATGGCACTGACATAGATCAACCATAAATCTACTGAATGACAGACCAGGCTCAATGCGTCGAATGGTCCATTCCTGCTCCTGTTTTCTATGTTTCCAGAAGTATTGTTCCCTTAAGACCAAAAACTGAGAATCTTCTTTCTGAAAGCCATTGGTAACCTTGCTCAATGATAAACACTCCCAATGTAAAGAAATCCCATTACTCACCCTGAAGACTTACTCTGATATTGAATTTTTAAAAAATCTACGGCTACAGAAATACTTAAAAGCTAGTCATTAAATTCCTTCAGAGGCCAAGAAATGTATCTGCCACTAGTCAAAACTCAAGAATCCAAATAAATATTAAACTATATAAAAATCACACACCTTACATCACAGTACATACCGCTTGACAACTTCCATCTGCTCCTTGATGGACATGCCACCGATACAAAGGGCACAGCGAAGCTGTGGAAAACCATCTTCTTCCAGCAAGCGGCAATAATAATCGATAATTCCATGGGTCTGTCTCGCTAACTCTCTCTGCATGGGAAGGAAAGTAACACTCGCTTCAGTACATCTGTCAGTGTGTGGTGTTTATGTCAAGATATTTCTATTCACAAAATATTGAGCAATGTCATATCAATCATAACAGCATAAAAGACTGTAAAGCAACACAAGTCAAAATGATCTATATTGATTTTCACACCTCAAGCTATTGAGGATAGGAAGGTGGAGACCATGAGTAATCTTAATGCAATCATTAGTCACCTTAGGGTGGGCTCTGGGTGAGTCAAGATATTTCTATTCACAAAATATTGAGCAATGTCATATCAATCATAACAGCATAAAAGACTGTAAAGCAACACAAGTCAAAATGATCTATATTGATTTTCACATCTCAAGCTATTGAGGATAGGAAGGTGGAGACCATGAGTAATCTTAATGCAATCATTAGTAACCTTAGGGTGGGCTCTGGGTGATTTAATAGGTTTCGACTCTGGTTTGGTTTCAAGTTGAGAATGCATATCTCAGCTTGTAAAGAGTTAAGTTCTGAGTTTTGTGAATGAAGAGGTTCAGCTGAACATGACTCAGATCAGATAAGAACTTACAGTTAACAATGGGGTACTGGAAGCAAGGGTAATGGGTAAACAAGATGGAAAAGCAGTCATTACTTAGAACCATTTAACAATATTGGAAGCATTCGGTATACAAGGGGCCAGCTAACAAGGGGAAAGGTATCCATCGTATGAATTCAATTAACAAGGTTAAGAGCATTCATTGTATAACAGTAAAGGGTTTGGTCTCGGTTAATGATATCCGTTGATTATAATGGTCACCCAATTAATACATATACTGCCTTATCTGGATGCGCCTCCCTGTAAAATGACTTCCTCATTGAGAAAGTGCTGTTCCAGAGAAGACCATGAACTCATTACTCTATGCACATGGTGATCATTCTCTCCCCCTCCATGACCCAAAATAAAGATGAAGGAGGTAAAACTATACAGTGTCTCTGAGTGTTTTGATTCGACTGAGGGGGGGAAATCGGGACAACAGAGCCACACCCAATGGCGTGACAGAAGTCTCTTCTTTCAGTTCGTTGTAAAAGTTAAGTATTGGTTAACTATTCTTAATCTTCCTGATTTCATTTACCATGGCTGATATAGAAAACAAATGCCAGACCAACAAGAGAAAGTACTCACAAAGGTTTAGGCAAATATAAAAGGACTGAAGTAAATCATATTACCCTCAAAATTCTTGGTAGCAAAGAGGATATATATCATCCTATACTGTATATGCTGTCAAAGTATTTGATGGGAAAATGAAGAAAGAGCATTACCATATCTCTCACATGTTCAAGCAATTAATTCTGCCAGTATTTACCAAATGTCTACTGGAATTGCGAGAACAAGGTGACAAAAAAAAAATCAAAAGCAATATAAGGTAATCATTCAGATTACAGGGAGGTAGATAATTCCATAAGGGTCTTCAGGATCCTAAGCAAGAGTACAGCTTATTTATAATTGTGAATTTGATTCACAAATAAGTACACATTATCAGAATTTAGAAATGATGCCAAAAGGGAGATACGGATAACACAAGGAAGAATGCATCATAACACAAGGCACCATTAGAACTATTGCAGACTGGACGGTTAAGTGATAGAGATTTTGATTAAAGTCAAGTGCTGCATGGATGGAGTAATTAGCTACGGTTTCTAAGTAAAATACTGAGTTCAGTAGATGGACAAATCAAGATCAAACAATGCAGGTGAGCAAATCATTAAAATCAATTTTGTAAGTCAGCAATTAAAAATGCAAACATGTAAAGAAATAGGATTTAATTCTAGGTATATGATTCTAAAATCAGTGTATCAATGCTCAACTTGGATAAGACAGGAGTAGGAACTAAGCAGTAGTTTCTTTCATGTGGATTGTGGTTGGAATTTGGAATTTCCTATGATATGTAAAGGTTGAGGTTACCATAGAAGCTTTCAAACCAAAACTAGCACAGTACTCAAAAGAAAAAAATATAAAATTATGCGTAATGTTTGAGATGAGTCCATTTGCGCACAGGAGATCCACGTGGAGTATAAATACTAATGAAGGCCAGTTAGGATGAATAGTCAGTTTCTGTGTTGGCTATTCTGTAACATTGTGTCATCAGCTCTTCTGCTCCCATTTGTCATACTTCTCAGAGAGGAGTTCATCCTAACATCATTTAACATGATTATATGTTCCCAGTGACAAGGTTAAATATACCCCAGTGTGAATTTTGCTTCACTTGATGATCCTCTAAAAATAAATCTGAGTATACGAATTAAAGAGCTATCTAAAGGAGCATTGTGGTACTTACAGATGGGCAGATGATAAGTCCATACGGACCCTCTCTCTTGGAGAATGGTAGCCTTTTCTCCTGCTCCTGGCAAAACATGATCATTGGTAGGGTGAACACCAGTGTCTTGCCAGAGCCAGTGAATGCAATTCCAATCATATCCCTGCCAGCCAAACTGAAATAGACAGGTAGGTGAGAGAACATCCAACACTGCAGAGTCAGGAAACTCCAGCACAATTCTTGCATTCATTATACCAGCCAAGTCACAGAAATAGTCTTGCAATTTGTCCTTCACTAATCACAGACATCGCCCTCTTAGCAATATTGATCATTAAATAGTAACCATGGATGATTACCCAAAACTACTGTACGGTATTTCTAAAAGCTAGTTTCCACTACACAGGATTAAGCGCAAATGCCAAAATATGCAAAAATAACAAATGAGGCTGAGGCTTTCTTAAATGCCTACCATGTATTCCTGAATAGTTGAGAGCTGGATTCATGTGATGTGCAGGGGATATTAATAAGATCATACATTTTTAGAACTATATAAAGTATGAAGAATTATGTATTTTCAAATGATATCGTTTTACTTTCAATTTCCATGTCTCATGACACAAGGGGACAGGCACAGTGCCTTCTGCATCATTATTCACACATACTTCAAAACTGGAGATCGTGGAGCATGCTGAGGATCTGCCTCATTTTCCAGTACCCACCTCAACAGCTCAGGAACATGAACAGATTTAAAAAAAAAACAAGAAAGCTCACTTCATCACTGAGCACATTCCCAGAATAAGGCTTTCCATTGAGGTTTACAGATCCAGAAGCAAGCTGATACATAAGTGCAAATTTCCAATCCAGTTCCTCAACTCAATAAAACAGTGCTGGTACGAGTAAGTTGGCCAGCAATAATATCTAACACAGCGGGCGTACAATTGTAAAATTCCAGTACTCACACAGTTGGAATTCCCTGGATCTGAATGGGTGTTGGATGTAAAATCCCCTTCTTCTTCAAGCCTTTCAAAATTGCTGGAAAGAAAATACTGAGAATTTTACCACAATTGTATAGCTGACACACAGGATTTACACAGCATAAACCCCATATTTCTTGATTCATAGCTAAGTGACAGGAACATCACAAAATCAGTGCAAATCTAATTTCACAAAGTTATTTAATCATTTGATATTTCACAATAACGCAATAGAATTCTTCACTGGAACGGAAAATGAAGCAGTCCAGTCAGAAACTAGAATCCCAAAAACTAATCAAGGAAAACTACAAAGGTATGAGTAATGAGTTGCCTGCAATAAATTGGCATAACAGCAGATAGGCAATGGCTAGTATTTAAGGAACAACTGCATGTCTTATTGCAGCTGTACAGGACCTTGATGAGACCACACTTGGAGTTGCTTTCAATTGCAGTTTTAGTCATCTACATAAGCAAAGATATACTTGCTGTGGAAGAAATGCAATGAAATCTCACCAAACTGGGTTAGCACGTTTGCCAGATAAGGACAGATTGTGTCAACCAGTCCTATATTCACTAACATCTAGAAGAATGAGAGGGCATTTCATTTTAACTAATGAAGTTTTGGCAGGGCGTTACAGAATAGAATTAGGGATGATGTTTCTCCTGGCCAGGGAACCAAAACAGAGAGGTCACAGTCTCAGACTATGAGGTAGGCCATTTTGGATTGAAATGAGGAGAAATTTCTTGCCCAGAGTTTGATGAAGCTCTGAAATTTCAGAAAAGGCTGTGGAAACCAATTCAATAAAAATGTTTAACAAAGAAATGGAGATTTCTGGAGACAACAGGTGTCAAGTTTTATGGGCAGAGAACAGAAGTATAGCGTTGAAATGGAGGATTAGCCACAATCACGATGAATGTTGGAGCAGGCTTGGTGGGCTGAAAGACCAATTCCTGCTCCAATTTTCCAAGTTTAAACTGCGTGAAATGGTATATTTCAGTTGGAAGAACAGGTAGAAGCAATATAAACAAAGGGATAAAATTCTAAAGGGGTTTCAGGAGCAAAAGACTTTGGGAGTACTTGTTTACACATCACTGAAGGTGTTGGGCACATTGAGATTAAAAGAGCAAATGGCATGCCATAAACAAAAGACATTGAGTCCAAAGCAAGTAAGCTTTGTAAAACATTGGTGTGGCATGAAAGCAAGCATTGTGATCAATTCAGAGTATTGTACTTGAGGAAGGATATAAGAACTTTACAGAGTTGTAGAAAAGATCTAACAAGCATGTTCCAGGAATGAGAAAGTTTGGTTATATAGATAGGTTGGGGTTGTATAGAGATTGGGGTTGTATACCTTAGAGAGAACAAGATTAAGGAGATATGCCCAAAATCATGACTGAACGGTAGCTAGGTTAAGAAACTGTTCCCATTGATGGAAGGATTGAGAACCAGAGGATACCAAATTAATAAAAAGGGAAAAAAAACCTTTATACTTGGTGAGAGTTTAGGATTGGGAATGAGCTGTCTCATAACGCTGTGGAGGTGGATTCGACCAGGTTTTCTAAAGGATTGTATAAGTAACTGAAGGGAAAAGAAAATGTGCAGGGCTACAAGAAAAGGGCAGGGTTGGTGTCAAGCCAAATTACCTTGCAGACAGTTTGGATGGGTTTGACTAGCTATGTGGCCAGTTTCAGTGCTTAAACCATTCAAAAAAAAGTTAAATCAAAAATATTTGATAACAATGCAATTTTTGCAGTGCCCAGTCTTTCTGCATACGTTTCAAACATGTTGAAATTTCAGTAAACATCTCAGTTGATCTGTGGCACCAATTTTCCATCACTGATGTTTAAATCAGACACTCATCAATAGAAGCAGGTGGTTGAGAAGTGCTTAGTGTCTGGATCTTAATGAAACTTCATAATAAGTAAAACATTACAAGGCACAAGTCTAACCATAAATGCTTACTCTCACACTGCCTCCCAACATCACAGATCTCCAGCTATAACACATTTTCATCTACTCTGTGCAGTGGCTAGCAAAAATGAGAATTGTAGAAACAATTCCCAACTCAGACAACTTTTTAAAGACAATACATAATAGTATAGCAAAATGGCAGATTCCAGAGGGTTGCAATCTTTAACATTTGGTGGATTTCAATTCCTTCATTTCACACTTGGGTAGAATTGATGTCATTGGGAAGACAGCTGGCATTTGAAGCTAGGTTCCACCCTGAATATGATCCAGCATTGGAGTTTGAAATATCAATCGTTATTATCCAATATTGTGAGCATCCTGACTGATTAATTCACTGCATCAATTTGATTTTTCTATTTTGGATCCTGTATCTCTGCAAGCAGTACAAACCAAAGTGGAACAGATTCTAGAATTAGATGGATGTGGAGTGCACGTGTTGGACTCGGGTGGACAAGGTCAGAAGTCAGACGACACCAGGTTGTGGTCCAACAGGTTTATTTGAAATCACAAGCTTTCGGAGTGTTGTCTCTTCATCAGGTGAAGTGAGAGATAAGCATACAGGCACGGAATTTATTGGCAGAGGGGTCAAAAGATCATAGAAGTGGTGTGAATGGAGTGTCAACAGGCCAGTAATAATACTATTATTCAGCCTGTCAACACTCCACTCACACCATTTCAATGATCTTTTGATGTCTCTGCCAATAAAGTCTGTGTCTGCGTGCTACTGTCGCACATTTCCTGACGAAGGGGCAATGCTCCAAAAGCTTGTGATTTCAAATAAACACATTGGACTATAACCTGCTGTCATCTAATCTAGATTTAGATTGACCAAATACTTTTTTATGCTGAAGTATTCTTTCTAGGAGTCTGTAGTTACTTGAAATTGACTCATGGTCGCCTTATCTCAGAATGCTGAAGTCAAAATGTTGGGCAATCAGGAAGTTGGTGACCACTGCTGAATCAGTCTGAATGTAATGACAGAGCCTGGTCAATTTCATTTCTGCCCTTTCATCTTTGGAAGTAGCAGTCACAATACATACAAATGACTGAAGGGAGTCGAATCCAAAAGCGATCTTCCAACCACTTGCCAGCACAGTGAGCCAGAGAGGCTTTCAGCTTCTAACTGCTTTCTCTCTCTCTCGGGAAGCCTGTAACCTAATATCTCACTAGCTTCCTCTGTATCCTTTCCATCTTAAAGCCTATCACTAACGTAACATGAGGCACATGGCCCTGGTATGTGGACAGAGATGCTGAGACCCAAACTCTGTTAGATCATGGGGCTGAATAGATAGGTTGAAGCACAATTGTTTGCAAACCAATATTCTCAACACTTTTCTGGAACATTAGAGACTGTTAGCTCGAAGACTGCTGCCACTGTCTCACAGAGTACACCTTCTTCCAAGTAGGTTACGATATCTGGTTGGCATGGATGAGTTGGACCGAAGAGTCTGTTTCCATGCTGTACATCTCCATGATTCGAAGACAATTTGGGTCCCATTTAATCACCAACCACCTTTGTTCTAATCAAAACACTCAAGTTTGCAGTAGGCAAACTGTAGAACAGATTCCATAACCCCTACATTATGCCCAAAACATAACTTTTTAAACCTTATGACTATAGATTATTATTTGCATACATCTTATATTAGGTGTACATTTCCTGCCTTACAATAGTGACTACATGGTTTAAAAAAAACTTTGTTGACAAGGTAGCTTGCAGGAATCCTGAGGTGGTAAAACTCTTAGTTGCCAGTCCTTGCTTAGCTCATATTCACTGCTCCATCAGCGACTGAGCTATTTTCCCTCAATGTCTCCTGTTCTCCTAAAGCAAGACTTAGTCCCTGATCTCTACCTCAAGCTCTAACCGTCTTCCTGCCAGGTCCAATCCCTGTGTCCACACCTCAATGTTTCAATTACTCTTACCTGGTGGAAACTTCATTTCCTTGAAATGTTTGACAGGACAAGGCAGGCCCTCCCCCTCCACCAGGATGTGGTATTTCTTCCGCACACGCTCGTTGCGGGCTTCGGGCATATTGCGTATATACCGTGGTGGGTTCCAGCTGCAAAGAAATACCAACATTAATGGTGACAATGCCTGCATTAGGCAATTCAATCATTCAAACTCAAATGCAATTCTGTGCATTTGAAATTGAAACACAGAACTGCACAGCATAGGAATGGGCCCGTTGGCCCTCAATGTTGCACTGAGCATGATGCCAAATTAAAGTAGCCCCTTCTGCCTGCACGTGGTTCGTATCCTTCCATCCCTTGCAATATTTGTGTGCTTATCTCGAAGTCCTTTAACCACCCTGTCATATCTGAATAGAATATCCTTTTTCTGCCTCCACCACCACCCCTGGCAGTGCGCTCTGGACACCTACCACTCTGGAAAAAAACAGCTGTGCAATTCAGAATCCTTTACAAACTACTAAAGACTCGGAGGATAAATTGTTACTGTAAAGAATCATGAAACCAAAATATTCCAACTATAATAACTATTATTAATGTTGGAGTAATATAAAACAAATGCTCCAATCTCTCTCGTACCTTAACAATGTCCCTTTTAGTGTGGTTCAGATTTTCCCCTTAAAGCTGCAATAATAACAAAGAAAAACATCTTAAGGCACTTCACTAAGCATATACTCAATTAAGGAAGGAATTTTGACATTGCCAATTGCTTGGATCAGACCAAACCCCCTCAAAACATTAAGATGAAAGCCTAGGCCCGAACATTTTCTCATTTTAAAGGCAAGTCCAGATGCATTTCGACTGATCAAACCACCAGTTTTGAAGCAAAATACGCTTCATTCATACATTAAGTTAAAAGCCAACAAAGAAAGAAGAAATTGGAATAATAGCTTTATTGGAAAACATAACATAATAATACATTATTGAACTACTTACCAGTAACTGTTCCAATATAGTAACATCCCACAAACACACCATTGGCAAAGGCAAATTCAGGAAAACAGATTGTCTCATGTGTCATTCAAGCAACAAGAGAACCCAAGCTTTTAGCTGTATCACACAAAGCAAAAAACAGCTTCCACATCCAGCATCACCACCCCAGCAGCAACTGAGACTGAAAGCTAAAACTAAAAATCTTGGTTCTGTGGGAGCTTGACCCTACCCATTCTGCAATTCCAACTTGAAAAAAAAGCTCAAGGCCTCACAAGCTGTTTACTTTGCTGGCTTAGGAGCAGACTAATCATCACCTGCCTTAATCTTTCTGCATAAAAACAATCACACAATTCAAAATTACAGTTATGGAGATGTACAGCAGGGAAACAGACCCTTTGGTGCAACTCATTTATGCCAACTAGATATCCTAAATTAACCTAGTCCTAATTGCCAGCACTTCACCCATATCCCTCTTCACCCTTCCTATTCACGTACCCATCCAAATACCTTTTAAATGTTGTAATTGTACCAGCCTCCACCACTTCCTCTTGTAGTTCATTCCAACACGCACTACCCCCTGCGTGAAAAAGTTGTCCCTTTTATATCTTTTTCCTCTCACTCTAAACCTATGCCCTCTAGTTCTGGACTCCGCCACCCCAGGGCAAAAATCTTGTCCATTTACCCTATCCATGCCCCTCATGATTTTATAAACCTCTATAAGGTCAACCCTCAGCCTCTGATGCTGCAGAGAAAACAGTCCCAGCCTATTCAGCCTCTCCCTATAGCTCAAATCCTCCAACTCTGGAACACTTTTGTAAATCTTTTCTGAACCCTTTCAAGTTAAGCAACATCATTCCTATATGGAGATCAGTTTGCACAGAATACTCTAAAAGTGGCCTAATCAATGTCCTGTATAACCGCAACATGACCTCTCAACTCCTACACTCAATGCTCTGACCAATGAAGGCAATCATACCATTATCCTATCTACCTGCACCTCCACTTTCAAGGAACTATAAGCCTGCACTCCAAGGTTTCTTTGGTCAGCAACGCTCCCCAGGACCTTATCATTAAGTGAATAGGCTGCGCCCTGATTTGTCATTCTATAATGCAGCATCTTATATTCATTAAAATTAAACTCTGTCTGCTATTCTCAGCCCATTGGCCCATCTGATCAAGATCCCATTGCATTCTGATGCAACTTTCTTCACTGTCCACTACACCTCCAATTTTGCTGTCATCTGCAAACTTACCAACTATACCTCCTACACAGTTCCATTAAAAACATCATGTCAGTGCAATTGTCCAAAATAAAGTCATGGAGGTCAATAGTCTCCTTTCATCAACTTCATGCAAACATAATCATCTGCAGAAAAAAAACTCTCCTCGCCTTTCTTTGCAGTGATCTTATTCCAGCTAACCTATCCTTTATCCGTTCAAATACTCTCACGGGCCGAGACGGCTGCAGCTCCAAGAACACTCAAAAATACCATGCAGGACAAATTGCCCACTTGATTAATTACCCATCTATCACATTCAACATACCAATCCTTTCACCATTTTCCTTTAAACTGTTAACAATATGGATGTAATCACACAGACTCAATCAGGATTTTAAAGAAGCTGTTCCAAAGTTTGCAAGAGCAGTGACACCATTAAGAAGGAAACATAGGATTGTGATGAAATTTCTTGAGTATTCAAATCTATACAGCCTCATGACTCACTGAGTTTTAAAAAAAGCAACATACTGCAAATGCTGGAAATGTGAGACTAACACAAAATGCTAGTAAAACATTCAAGTTGTATTCTTCTTCTAACTGACTTAATGAATCCAATGTTTCTGTTGGTTTATGAATAGGAAAATGTGTTCCAAATGTAATTCTTGATATTTTCCTTCAATTTGTTTGTTATCTCATCCACCACATTCAACATTCACTCCCATCACTACCAGTGCACAACAGCAGCAGTGCCTGCCATCCTCAAGATGCATTGCCCAACTCAACAAACCTCTTTCAAAAGCAAATTCAAACCCACAACCTCGACAACCTAGAAGGACAGGGCAGCAGATGGATGAGAACTTCACTGCATCTAAGTAGTGGTCCACGTGACATCATCCTAACTTGTAACTATATTGTCTTCCTTCACTATTATGGAGGTCAGAATCCTGAAACGTCCTTCTTAACAGCCCTATGCGTATACATACATCTGCAGCAGTTCAAGAATGATGCTCACCATCATCTTTACCCAGAGCAATTGGGATAGACAATGTATGCTGGCATTGCCAACAACATTCGTCATCCTGAGGGGAAATATAAATGTAACCTCCCATAATATGAGCCATTACTTTGAGTAGTAACCCTTGATGTAGCAATGTGTCAAATGCCTTTTGGAAATCCAATAACACCACACCTACAGGTTCAATTTGTTAGTCACCCTTGCTCACTTGTTGCTCCCCCAATGACCTCTAAAGGATTAGTAGAACACGATTTGTTTTTCACTAAACCGAGGAGGAGGAAACAAGAGAAGGGGAAAGAAAGGGAAGGGACAAGGAGGCAAGCATAAGGTGGGATGTGAGGGAAGGGTAAGGAAACAAGGGGTCTTTGAAGAGGGCAAAGGCAAGGGTGGGATGCAAGGCAGTGATATAGGGGATTAAGGTTAGAGAGGAAAAACAGCCCAGAGCAGACCTTGGCGGCACGGTGGCACAGTGGTTAGCACTGCTGCCTCACAGCGCCAGAGACCTGGGTTCAATTCCTGCCTCAGGCAACTGACTGTGTGGAGTTTACACGTTCTCCCCGTGTCTGCGTGGGTTTCCTCCGGGTGCTCCGGTTTCCTCCCACAGTCCAAAGATGTGCAAGTCAGGTGAATTGGCCATGCTAAATTGCCCGTAGTGTTAGTTAAGGGGTAAATGTAGGGGTATGGGTGGGTTGCGCTTTGGCGGGGCGGTGTGGACTTGTTGGGCCGAAGGGCCTGTTTCCACACTGTAAGTAATCTCATCTAATCTTGGAAGTTTGTCCCAGGGTCAAGCTAGTGCAGAGAACATATCTAAGGTTCATCATCTTGCAAGTAGAATATAGAGCTGCAGAAGTGGTCTGCATATAGCTGGCTAAAAAAGGAGTGCTGCACCTCTTTCATTTGAGCTGAATTAACAACCAAAGTTTGTAATAAAAGGGTCCTGAATTACTCAGACACTCCATTTCATATATCCTGGAGACAACCGGATTAACTTCTACTCAAATAAAAGTACTGTGTATGTTGGAAATCGGAAATAAAATCAGAAAATGCTGGAAAATCTCAGCAGTTCTGGTAGCACCTAACTGCAGAAAGAGAGTTACCAATTAGAGTTCAATATGACTCTTCTTCACAACTAAAAGGGATTGGAAAATGTTATTTTTTATGCAGATAACAAAGAGGGAGAAGAAGCAAGTTAAAAAGATGGTGAGGGTACCCAAAGCAAAAGACAAATACAGCCCTAATGGCAAGAAAGTAGAAATAGAGACATCAAAATTATATAAATGAAGGTGTGGAAAGGAGGAAATGAATCCACTCTGCTGAACACAATGTCAAAAGAAACAAAACAATTAAGGTTTGACTGTAATATCCCTATGACAATAATTTCAGTTCAATTAGCATTTCTGAAGAACAGTCTATTGCTATCCTTTCACTAGTTCAGATATCTTTTGTGGACAGATGCTTTTAGGGCTGTCACCACAAGTGTTTGTTCAACCAAGTAGGTCTACATTGTTAGTATAATTGCTGCAACTTGCTCTAATATGCCAAGAGTGACCTGGTCATTTCTGCAATCATGTGATATGGATACACATGACTACAGATGGACCACAACAGCAGTATCATATCTTGCCTTTGGTCTAGGACACAAGTGTTGAGTTTGAGGAAGCTGAATAATGCATTTAAAAGAGTGAAGTGGGCATACCTGCTGGATGTAAAGCAAGCTAAGCAATAGCCAAACCACTGGATTGGGTTCCAACAAGTGGGCAAGGAGAGCATACCCACTACAACTGAGGAAGGAAAATTGCAGTTTAGCAGGCTCCAGGTTGGGTGGACCTGCTAGATTGGATAGCATGGTGCGGAATTAGGGGAAGAATGCAGAGGCAGTTTTTAACAAGTATATTATCCGATATATTAGCATCACTTTCTCAAAATCCACATAAACATCAATGACAACCCCTTAAATTTGTCAATTAACTTTTTCCTTAATTAATCTTTGCTTATCTTCATCTTCTAAAACTCACTAACAAAATGCGCTTCTATTTGCTTATTGGCTCATTTTCTTCGTATTGTGTAATCTCAGATTTAATTTATGTCAAATATTAAATTTATAACTTAAATGGTATTTTGCACAGAAGTGGATTTTCACAATTTTACAGATTCTTAACAATGCAAGAAATAACAGTAGAATTCAAATCAGGAAGCACAGATGCCTACCTGGTTTTGATTGGGTCATCATAGGTTATGCCCTTGGCCATTTCCTTCACAGACATCAATGCTACAAAAGAAGTGAAAACATTGTTTAAGACAGCTTGCCAATGTCTCCCTTTCAGCAATGTAACGCATGATTTGCTGTGGTAGGATTATGTCGAGACATTTTTTTAAAAAAAGCATTGATGGTCAAGCGAGTTCTCCAGAAGCTGAAGCCTAAGAATGATCTATAACAAATGTACATTTTTACATTCCCAGCAACTGTGCAACAAGCATAGCTATCGCCCCACAATATCTTCTTCGCAGGGAAGGAAATGGGGATATTCTCAGCTATATCCAAAATTGTGGGATTTTGATCAAGGGAAAATAGAAAAATGTTCTCAGTGGCAAGAGGACCAGTAACCAGAAGACTGAAAAAAAAATCAGCAAAAGAACCACAGATATGATCAGGATATATCTATTACAGTGAGTTACACTGCCTTAAAAATGGATGGAAGCAGATTCACAAATACATTTTCACAATGAATTGGACATATCTTTGAAAACTTTGCAGGACTAAGGAAAAAGAGCGAGCTAAGAAATCAGTGGCTGTTTAAAAGATGCAGCACAGGATGCTAGGCTCAATGGCCCTATGTGCCACATAATTATATGACTCTACACAAAGGAAAAACAATCTTTCTTATCAAACAAAAATATTCTGACACTTCAGAATTAGAAGAACAAATTAGAGGTTCTACTCCATATAATAAACTAACTGACAAGATGCAAAATGTCTCTCGAAGCAGGTAAATTGTCCCATCTACACAAGATTGCAAATGTTGCCAAATTAATTGATGCTAATCAACATGAAATCATTCCCAAGGAATATGGATAAGCTAAATCAATGGGATGACAGAAGCAAAATGCAACTTATTGTAAATGCGTATATCAGAATTTAGTAGAAGAAACAAATTATAAAAGTTACTTATTAAAAGGCAGTATACTTGAGAAAATAAAGTATCAATGAGACCGAAGCTTTTGGGTGGATAAAATTGCAATTTCATCATCTCAGGCAGTGACAAAAGCAAATATACTGTTACAACATTGAACTGAAGGTGTGACTGATTGGTCCAAGGATGTAACATTAATAATGTATGTTGTCTTGGTGAGGGAGAGGCATTTTGCTATGTTCAGTGCTAGCTTCATTGCTAATGGAAAGATTGGAAAGGTTCAAGAAAAGCTCTTCTCAAATGCAAACTGTACGCGACTGACTGGAGAATGAAAATTTCAGCAAGTTATCATTACAAACTGCTAAACTGAAAACAAAACGATAGACAGAACTTATATGGGTTTGAGTAATTTGGCAACATGTATGACAGAATCAGGTTAAACAATGTCAAGATGATCTCTTCACCCTTAATGCTGTTCACAAGTGCTGTTGTGAGCTTTTCGCTAGGCAGTGTGAGATACCAATCAATGGTCATTATTGATTGTCAAATGCCTTGTGTTTTGGTGTTAACATCTACTAACAATCAGGTTCTCATCTTGCCAAACAAGTTAAACATCTAGAAAACTTGACAGGAAAGCAGACCATATATCTAGCGCATTCAGCTTGCCACTTGCTCTGAATGACCTCCATGTTGCACATCAGCCAACAAAATCTCAACAGTGGTCTCGGACATCAACAAACGTGCTACTCCTTCATAGATATTTGTATTCGCCAGCTGCCAACTCATCTCAACTTAATCGCCATGTTAATATGCACTGGCTGTGGAAGCATTGATTTGCATTTCAGGGTACACCAGCAACTTGCATCAAAAGGCTGCAGTGATGACAAGATACCAACTTGAGTTTGCAGCATCTCAGGTGCTTTCTTAGCACCTACCTGCTTGCTCACAGTTTCCCTGTCTGGCCTTGCTTTACTTTATCTTGCTGTGCTAATTAGCACAGTCACAAAAACAGACATCCTGACTAGCCTTGTAAGAAGACAACTCACCACCACCTTCTCAAGAGCAACTCGAGTTAGGCAATAAGTGTTGGTCAGCCAGCGATGCCCATGTCTCACGAGTGAAGAAATGAAAAGTCTCCCAAATCCTGGTCACACAAATCAGCAGTGAACACACTTTAAACAATTTAAGAACAATGGTAAGTCTGAAATAGATCCTCATCAGACACTTGCACAAACACAACACATCAGACACAATTCCATCAGGGCGAACCTGATGGCATTCAAGGTCAAGAAACCAAGCAGATAATTTGCCCTCCCTAAATCAGACATTAACTATCTCAGTATAGATATATATGAGATCTTCTAGTCTGTAGACTTTAGGTTAAAGCAAAATGGTGATTGCTCATGAGTAGAGTGATAATTCCTTTCAAAGCCCTCTGTTTCTCTCAGGTGTTTTATTCTGACATTCTTTGTTTTCCTTCTCCACCTCCCAGACTGCAGGGCAGACTCTCATTTTCTTGCATTTCACATTTACTCTAAAATTGGAATTTCAAACATGCATGAATCTCAAAGAATCTTGATAACATCCTTAAGTTTCCATTCTACAGTCAGTCATATGCAGTTTGTTGTCATTACATTTGAGAAAAACATTTAACAAACTGGAATTCCAGAGCTTCATGAGTCTGTCAGGAGAACTCCAGGGGACACAAACTCTTCGGTTTTCCACTTTTTTTTTGAAACAGAACTGGATGGAGGCAGGTGAAAATAGGGAGATATGGAAGCAAGGTGGGAATCAAGGGAGACTGCTGAAAATGGAGTCAAGAGTGGAAAGAACATAAACATTAACACAGACAATCAACTGTGTTAATTTGATGAGACATTCATTTTCCAAATGTTACAACAATTAAACTGACCTCTGCCTTCAGCAACACTCTCCAGAATTTTCTCCTCCTCTTTTAATCGTTTCTCTTTAGCAGATTCTTTACGTGCTGCAAAACAGAATTGTGAGCAGGCATCTTCAATCCAGATTCAAAACCTTCGACATCATGAAAAAAAAGTGTGAATTTAATGCTACCCTCATTGAATTGTTCTTAAACTACATCCACCCCCACAGTCAGTGACAGACAGCCAAATAACCCATAGCTCTTGCTGGAATGCCACAGATCCCACTATTGACGCCAGACTGGCCTAAATCCTGCAATGTCTCAGATTGGCCCTTATCCACAGTCCCTACTGAAGTGCCCCATACTGTGCAGTGTTGCACTGAAAAGCTGAGTATTGGGATGTATCACGTTCCGCACTCAGTGTCAGACTACCCCATATCATTGGGACATGATTGAGGTATATATGAGGAGTATGCACAGAGTAAATAGAGAGCATCTGTTTCTCTTGATTGAGGGATCAATCATGAGAAGGCATCAGTCAAGGCGATGGGGCAGGAGATACAGAGGGGTTTTTGGAAGAAACAATTTTGTTCAGAAGGTGAATCTGGAATGCACAGCCTGGGAAGGTAGTGGAGGCCAGAAACTTTAGAACATCTAAAAAATATTTGGATGAGCACTTGAAATAATTCCTGACTGCCTTAAAAAGAGGGTAACACGGTGTCTCAGTGGTTTACACTGCTGCCTCACAGTGACCGGTGTTCAATTCCACCTTCAAGCAACTGCCTATGTGGAGTTTGCATATTCTCCTCATGTCTGCTTGTGTTTCCTCTTGGTGCTCTATTTTCCTCCCATCATCCAAAGATGTGCAAGTTGGGTGGATTGGCCATGCTAAATTGACCAAACTTTCCAGGGGAGTCAGATAGGTTTGCCATGAGAAATGGAGGGTTACAGGGATGAGGTGGGTCTGGGAGAGTGAGTGTGGACTTAATGGGTCAAATGGCTCACTTTCACACTGTAGGCATTCTATGATAACATTTAATAACATGGACAACTGCAGGAAAATGGGATGAGTGCACTTTTAGTGGTAGTTATCTTGGTGGAGACTCTGCACTGTGTGCATCTATATCCTGCAGTCAGTGTTCATTCTCTCACATCAAACACAATGTCGGACTGCCCCAGCTCCCATCGTGGACATCCGACTGCCCCTATGTTTGGTGACAGACTGCTCCAATTCCCAAGCTGACTGTCAGACTGTCTGGCCCATATCACACTGAGCGTTAAACTGCCCAAATCTTACATTGCATGAAAGACTGAATGTCAAGTTGATCATTGAGACCAACTCTTCCTCCGACAGAATATACATTTCCCAAAGTCTGCTTGACATGTTTAGTGGGATAGAAATGCTGTACCTTCTGCCTTCTCTTTCAACTGCTGGTGTTGGTCTAGCAGGCTGATATTGGACCGTGGTCCCAGAGGGCCATCGCCATCATCCTCTTTGAGGTCGCTGTCACTGTCCTGATTATCATCCAGGGCAACTTTCCTACGTATCCGCACCAGCTTCTCCATCTGGTTGCACATAGAAAACTATCAGTTTCCAACCAGCAGAAAGGAACAGAGTCAAACCATCACATGATATTCATGTTCCACGGACTATTTTACCCAATGGTTTTTCCTATCACTCATTTCAGATCTATATATTTCAAAGCCCACTTGAGCATTGCACTGCAATCTTTAGAAGTCAGTCCAAAAAAAAACCGATTGATCAACATTTAGGAACAATAACAGTACTGGCTAAACAAGAAACCAAAGTTACCCTCCTTGCACTATATGCACACAAACAAACCTAAGAACAGAACAACGTAAGAAATCAGAGAAGTGGATTACATGGCCCTTTGAGTACACTGAACAAGTATCCACAACCCTCTGAGGTACAGAATGATAAGGATTTATAACCCTTCAAGTAAAGAAAAGTTTTATTGCCTCACTGTGTCCCAATGTCTGAGAATAAAAGCAAAGTGCTATGGACGCTGGAGATCGGAGGTAAAGACAAGAAAATGCTGGAGAAACTCACTCGGGTGGCAGCAACTGTGGAGAGATAAGCAGTTAACATTTAGATTTGAATGGCAATCTTTTTGGCAACTCATGTTTTAGATTTCCCAGCTGGGAGAAACAACCTCTCAACTCACCAAAACATTCTTTGTTTCAACAAGATCACTCAAATTTACTCAACCTTTCATCACAGTGAAACTCTCTAAACCCAGTAAATCTTTGTTGTACCATGTCCAAGGGCAAGCATTCCACACAGTGGATCCAAGTTCCATTCTATGCAATGGGTACATGGTTTGACAGGAAGGTGTGTTTCTCCTGACAACAACCTGTTGACTCACTGGAGCTCAGAGCCACACATTTTTCAGAGGATCCCAGTGAGAGTCTATTCAACACTGGAGAACATCATATTGAAATATGATGTTATTCTCACCTAATCACCACACATACTGCATTCAGCACCTTCAATATTTCTTCTGGTTGACGGTCAACATAGAGGATTACTAATTCCTTAGCTGAGGGAAAATCGCAGATGGTAATCAGGAGACTTCCTTGCCATGTTTGACCTGAAGCCATGAGACTTCATGGGGTCCAGAGCCAAATGTTTTGGACTCCCAAGATAACTCCCTCCTGACTCTTATATCTCCATACTGCCCCCTCTGCTAGGACTGCCCCATAATTGGGACATCACATGCTGGGAATGGTAATGATGGACTGAGTCTGCATGTTAGTATTCAATGAATATGACAATGTTTCTTGGCCAGTTTGTGAAACGATCCTTGCAATACACAAGTCGATGGATTTAGTCTGGAGGGCAATATAAGGTTGACGAGAAATGTGTACTTTACTGTTTCTGGTGCCAAAATCAATGACAGGCAAGTCTTCCAGTTTTATTCTCTTCTGATTTTTTTTCTGAAAAGATCAACAGTTAACAACTGAGTTGCTTGCTCAGCCATTTCAAGGGCAGTTCAAAGTCAACCATATTGCCATATAGGTACATATGTAGGCTTGACTGAGAAAGGACACTGATTTCTTCCACTACTTGAACAGCACTAGTGGACAAGATGGACTTTTACAACAAACCATTAATCTCACGATAATTCTTATTGAGTCTTCGACCTTACTCCAGAATCCTTCACTTATCGGTTTAAATCACCCCTGCTACTACAATATGAACACACATTCACACAGCATTACTGAAATACTCTAGATTATTAATCTAGTGTTATTATCACCAGACTATTGTTAGCAATGAGAAACATGAGAGTTTTGTCAGTAAGATTAAAGTCCTTGAATTAAAGGAAAGTTGCTCCTCAGTTTGGAGGAATGATATTTCCCAGGGTTCAGTAGTCAGGGCATTCCTTTTCTTGATATATATTTATGACCTAGACTGGATGTGCCAAGAAGAAGTTTGACTCATGTATATCACAGAAGACTTGGAAGTACTGCATAACTGTGAAGATCATAGAGTCTAAAAGGACAGGGGCAAGATGTGAAATGAACAAACAAGTAGTAGATTAAATTTAAATTTAATCATATGTTTGGGTAAAGGATAAGATTAGGCAAAACAACTGAAGGGTACAATTCTCAAAGGGGTGCAGTATTCGGGAGGTTAACAGTATATGTAGGTAAATTAGGTTGTAGATTTGTTCTCAAACGTTTCGTCACCATGCTAGGCAACATCATCAATGATCCCCCAGTACTCTGCCCTGCTTGCTATTTATCTGTCTTGGTTTGTTGTGGTCGATGATATCATTTCCGGTCCTGTCTCTCAGAGGTTGGTAAATAGGATCCAATTCTATAAATTTGCTAATTAATTCGGAATTTGGCAACACATCCAAGGGTGTTAAGACGGTACAATTATGTGGATAGAAGGAAGAACCTGAGCTTTGTGTCCATGAAGAATTTAGAGAGAAGATTTAATAGAAATGTTCAAAATCACAAGGGGTTTCAGCAGAGTCAATACGGAGAAAATTGGAGGACACAGACACAATGTGGAAAGAAAATATAAAAGCCAATATGAAGGAAACATTTTTATTTTAAACAGCAAGAGGCAAGATTCTGGAATATACTACCCACGAGTATGGTGGAGGCAGATTAAGTAATGGCTTTTATAAGGGAAGTGGATAACTATCTGAAGAGGAAAAAAAATGGCAGGGGATAGGGTAAGGGAATGAGATCAGCTGAATTGTTCTTACAGAGAGGGGGCATGGACATAACAGGTCGAATGACTCTCCTCTGTGTAAAATCTTCTGTGAACTCTAATCTCTCCCTAGCCCTCTCCCTCTCGCGACTGAAGTTTTCAGGGCTTTGCAACATAATCTTGAACTTGGTAGCTGTTTGGCTATTTTCTCACCTCATCTACTTGGCCCTGAAAGTGGGTATATGGTTTGAAAAATTTGTTTTACAGTTTCATCAGTATGATGTCAGATCAAAAGGGTTCAATTTCAATAGATGTTAGAGGAAATTGCTATCTCCTCAGCATACCAAAAAAAACATTGAAGTTGGAATGATAAGAAAGAAACCACATAATAGTAAGAGAAAGTCAAGCTTCATAAAATTATTCTGCTCAGACTCAAGTCTCACAAATCCACGGAACACTCACCAACTGTTGTTTCCTCTGCTTGACAGGAACGTATGGAACGTATTGCTCCTCTTCTTCCTCATCCTCTGGCAGCGTACGCTGTAACACAAGATAGCCTGTCACAAGATAGATAAAGCAGTTACTCCTTCACCAGAGACTGCCTTCGGTGAAATGTCATGGGGACTGGAGTAAATACTTTCCTTTGAGGAACCATCAGCATAATGTATACAACATGCTGCCCTTCTGAATTTGAGCTCTATCTTGTGGAAGCGTTAGAGTTTAAAAATATCAGGGCACAGCACTGTCATAGGCACTGAGCAAGAT
This sequence comes from Chiloscyllium plagiosum, assembly GCF_004010195.1. NCBI lineage: Eukaryota > Metazoa > Chordata > Chondrichthyes > Orectolobiformes > Hemiscylliidae > Chiloscyllium > Chiloscyllium plagiosum. Next base: position 22,295,614 of record NC_057733.1, read on the forward strand.
CTCACCTGTACTTCCAGCAATTTGAAGGGAAGAGAATCAAGGGAACAGAGTTCAATCATTCAACTTCTCAAACCTGTTCCACAATTCAGCAGATCACGGCTAATCTGTACATCAACTCAATTTATCTGTGTTTTTTCTCCTTGACATTCCTTTATGTCCATCTTGACAAAACAAAACTACAAATTTCAGTCTTGAAAACTCCAGTGAACCTCAGCACTTCTCAGATTTCAACAACCCCTTGGGTGTAATAGTAATACGTGGTGAAATCAGTTTAGCTCCATTGTTTGGATCATTGGTTTGCAGAGCAGTGTGACGGCAACAATATGGGTTCATTTCCCATCACTGGTTTGAGGTTACCATGAAGGGCTCTCCTTCTCAACTTCTTCCCTCGCCTGAGGTCTGGTGGCCCTCAGGTTAAATCACTGTTACGTCGCTTCTCTCAAATGGGAGAGCAGCCCTAAGGTCTGATAAGACTATGGCGACACAATACCAATACCACTACATGGTGAATTTACTATTGAAGGTCTGGTTCTATTTTTCAAGTTATACCCCTTTCTTCTACACTCCCCAGCAGAAAGAAAATTCTCCATCCACTCATTCAGCTTCAGAAATCACCCTGAAGTGTGATGGAGCCAGTGATTATGTAATGGAATGTGATATGAAGCGAAGATAACAATATCAATATTTCACACACTTTTCTGTTCATCGAAGTCAAACGTCATTCTAACTGCCTGACAAATTAAAAGTTGTAGATCAAGTGAAATAGTGATGAGACAGTGCTAGGTGTTTTTGCATGTCTGAAAACTAATATATCTTTGTTTCGTATTCTCAAGGAGAAGCCTATAGGTGAGAAGTAGAACAACTGCACTGTTGCGCACTCTTGGCATTAAAGGAAATATTAGATCTGACTCCTAGTTCCTGAGTGTCCTAAAAGCTGGTGGGATCAGGAGTCAACTAAACATGACAAAAAAGTGAGATGGATAGATTTTTGTGAGGGAAGCATATCAAAAATAATGGAACCAAAGTTTATTAATGAACACAAGATATAGATCAACAATGATGTCATTAGGTAAACAAACAGTCTCAAGATTCAAACTGCCTCCTTCTATTCCAAGATCTACAGTACAGTTTCACAATAAATTTGTAAAACTTGGAATAGTGTTTTAATCAAGTAACATTCCTTGAATTTGAATTTCAATATTGGTTGTAACTCAAAAAAGAATAATTTCAGTGCTAATTGAGAAGGACACTGGACAAAATCCCACTTGAAAGGAGAACACAAAATCTAGGCAAGTGCAACAGAGTCAGTGCCTGTCAGTCAGTTCGTAATAAATGAGTATGATTCTGTCAAAGAGTTAGTATTGAAGAAGTGCTGCACTGTCAAAGGGTATGTGCTTTGGCACTGCAACACAGTCAGGAAGTTAATACTGAAAAAGTGCTACACGATTGGAGGACACATGTTACATAGTTCCAGTCATACAACATGGAAACAGACACTTCTGTCCAACTTGTCCATGCCGACCAGGTTTCCCAAAAAACTAGTCCCATTTGCCTGTGTTTGGCCCATATCCCTCAGAGTAAGAATAGAACTGCCTCAAAGTCAGTACAAAAAGAGCACCACACAAAAGAAAAGTCATATTTGAGACAGCACTTCATTGATAGAGAGTGTGTAATGAGGGATTGCTGAACTGTAAATTAATGCTAGGTAAAAACAATGAATGCAGATGCTGGAAACCAGATATTGGATTAGTGGGGCTGGAAGAGCACAGCAGTTCAGGCAGCATCGGAGGAGCAGCAAAATCGACATTTCGGGCAAAAGCCTTTCATCAGGAATAAAGGCAGAGAGCCTGAAGCGTGGAGAGATAAGCGAGAGGAGGGTGGGAGTGGGGAGAAAGTAGCATGGAGTAAGAGCTTCAGGGCAGAGGAAATGACCTGGGAGTTGCAGTGGGAGAGGGTCTCCCTGAGACTCTTGTAGAGAGAGGAGGAAAACTTCTTCAAGGCAGGCATCCTTGCAATTAATGCTGCACTGTTAGGAATTCAATCTTTAAGGAGAACTTCAATATAGAAGAGTCCAGACTTAGAAAACACGACACTGTCGGACAGTCAGTATTCAGGGAACACTGCATAGTTGAACAATCAATAAAGAAACTACTTCACTGTTGAAGAGTCACGGCTTTGGAGGGATATGGACCAAGGGCACGCAGGTGGGACTAGTTTAGTTTGGGATTATTGTCGGCGTGGACTGGTTGGATCGAAATATTTGTTTGTGTTATACGACTGAGAAAGCCCAGCAATGCCGGATGTATCGCTTTTTCGACATGCTTTCTCTCTCTGCTGGACATAAATAATCTGACAGTCGTGGGAATAGCTTGCCCGGTTTCAGATCAATACTTAATTCTCAAAAATCAGGGGCTGATCTTCCAGGTCATTATCAACATCCATTTTCTTTACGGGATGTGTTAAGCGTATGCTTAGCAAACGCATTTCTGTCATTTTGAAAATGTCAATGGCCGCTCTAAGGTGGTGAAGGAATTACGGACATTGTCTCTCTGTCACAAATACACGTTATCAGAACCACTTTAAAGACCCGGCCCCTTTTGTTTTGTTTTGTTTTGTACCTTCGCTGTTCCACTTTCGGCCTCCATTGCATCCTTACAACTATTGCTTCCGGTGTGTCCGCTAACTCCCACTGTCGTTTCCGGTCCGAGCGGCCTGTGTCCCGGAGGCAGGTCGGGGCTGGGGCCGGGGCCGGGGCTGATCGACAATGACCCAGACAATAGGTGACGGAGAATCACATAACGAGGTGGCGGAAAGAGAGAAAGGAATGGATTGCGAAATAAAAAAAGGTCATAATATTCCACTTGACGAAAACAATATTGAACAAAAGACAAATATGCTATTCTCTGTAACTATGACAAACGTAAACTTTCCATTTTCCCTCCCGGTCCTTTTCGAAATGTTCGCTCGAATTTTAAAAAAAAGTGCAGGTGACGGCCATTCGGCCCATCAGCTCTGTACTGCTGCCTCTCTGAATGAGTAACTATTCCAGGCGCACTCTGATTCCTCCACGTTCAACACCACGGCATATTCACTGAATAAATTTAAGAAAGAAATTATCATGTTCCAAATTACTTCAAATAAGAGAGGAATACACTATTCACAGGTTTGGAGACTGTTCTTCTTCAGATTCCCTTTTTGAAAGCAGGACAGAAAGGGTTGCTCGGCAACCATCACAAACCCCTCCCCCCCCCCCCCAAGTCTCTTCCAACCAACTTTTCCAGCAGGAAAGGGCAAAGAATTCCATCTCTTATCTCACTAAAAGCTTTGATTGCCTTTTTTTCCAAAGTCACTTGACTTTCTAAAATCAACAGGTAGAATACAGCCCACATGAAATCATTTGCCTCATTTCTTTGAAAAATCCAGTTTAATTCAGAAAGTGTCCAAAGATCCAGATTCAAGTACCATTCACCTGGATATGTGCAATAATGCCGTGAAAAACATCATATTATGCTTCAAAAGGGCATGGACAAGTTCACTGAATGTACAGACAGATCGCAGATGAAGTTCAGTGCAAAACAATGTGAGGTGATTCATTTCAGTAATGTTACGATTGAGACGTGAGGAATGTATTTGTCATCAAACTCCATTACTTTGCAAGCCACACCATTAGAAAAATGTTTTGAATAAATATGTGGTCCCAATCATAGGAAAACATCAAGATAGTATAAAGTAAAGGATACAATGATATAGTGGGGGCAGAAATATAGAGAGTTTATACGTACCCATAAATGAAGTAGTTAAGGTTGCGGGATCAGTTATTGAACCATGCAGTGTCATTGGCTTTAAGAAGTCATGTTGAACTTATATAAAGTTAAAAATCAAATAACACCAGGTTATAGTCCAATAGGTTTATTTGGAAGTACTAGCTTTCGGAGCACTTCGTCAGGTAGCTAACAGGGCAGGATCATAAGACACAGAATTTATAGCACAAGATCATAGTGTCATGAAACTGATATGATATATTGAACAAATCTAAACTGCCGATAAGTCTTTCATCTTTTAGAATAGATTTCAGGCTTCAATTCATTAATGTGTAAATCCTAGAACTTCTTTCAAGTCACATTCCCGAGATAACTTAAGATTTTATGAAATAAAGTTGACATCTCAGCTCAGACAATGTAAAGGTGTGAGGTTAGAGTTTTTCTGAATGCAAATCTTGAGTCAGACTGATTCTATTTCCAAAGTAGGAATGTATAAAATATTGCATGTATTGACTGTCTGCATTGACTGCCTGTGTGCAGCAAAATAGAATGTGTCTGCAAATACACATAGATTTATATGTGTGTGTACATGCATGTTGGGGGGGGAGGACAGAGAGAGTGTGTGTGTGTGAGAGAGAATGAGTGCGTGTGTCTTGCTCTTGATGTGCATGTAGGTGTTGTAGAGGTACACGTGCAAGTGTTCTGGGAAGAAGGCATGCGAATGGGGTTCAACAATGTATCAACCATGATCGAATGGTCATAGAGTCATACAGCGTGGAAACAGGTATTTTGGCCCAACTCGTCTATGCCAACCAGTTTTCTTAAACTGAACTGATCCCATTTGCTTGCATTGGAACCATATCCCTCTAAACCTAGTTTTCTGTCCAAGTACCTGTCCAAATGTCTTTTAAGTATTGTAATTGAACCCACCTCTACCAACAGCATATTTCATATATGCGCCATCCTCTGTCTGAAAAGGTTGCCTCAGAATCCTTTTAAATCTTTCCCCTCTCACTTTAAACCTATGCCCTCTAGATTTGAATTTCCTTACCTTCGGGAAAAGACCTTAGTAATTCACCTGATGTTAGCTCCTCATGATTTTATAAACCTCTATAAAGCCACCTCTCAGCCTCCTATCCTCTAGGGACAAAGGTCCCAGCCTTGCCATGCAACTCAAACCCCCCAGTCTTGGTAACGTCATTTTTTGCACTCTTTTCAGTTTAATAACATCCTTCTTGTAGTAGCTTGACCAGAATTGTACACAGTACTCTAAATGCGCTCTCACCTATGTCTTGTACAGCTGTAAAATTGCATTTCAACTCCTGTACTCAATGCGCTAACTTAAGCACCTTCTTCATCACCCTGTCCACCTGTTACAGCACTGTCAAGAAACTATGTACCCACACTCTTGGGTCTCTCTATACAAAAAGACTGCCCAGAGCCCCACCATTAACTATATAAGTCCTGCCCTGGTTTGTCTTGCCAAAATGTAGCACCTTGCATTTATCTGAATTAAACTCCAACTGGCCCAGTTGATCAAGATGGCGTTGTACTGCTAGATAACCTTCTTCATTGTCTACTACAACACCAATTTTGGTGTCATTCACAAACTTACTAAATACATTTATATTCTCATCCACATCGTACATATACATGATGAACAAAGTGGACCCAACACCAAATCTTGTGGAGCAGACTTGATGAGCCAAATGATCTAATTCTGCTCCTGTATCTAATGGCTGTGACTTATGACCAAGATAGAGAGCTTATGTAGCAAGCAGGACAGATGTAGATGACAGTGACCAAAATAAAGAGATTTCACTATGAAGAGAGAGATCTCATGATCAAGACAGGCAGATTACACAACAACTGAGACGGAGGTTGTTCACAAAATGACCAGGACAAACAGATCACATGATCAAGACAGCAATATTGCATAGTGACCAGAACAGAGACATCTAATTTCTTGGTAGTACAGAACTTAAACATTGACAAAAAGAGGCATGATGTCAAAGCTTTTATTTTTGCACTCATCATTATTGGAATGCAAGAAAAGAAACAAATCTTCGAAAGGGACAACAATTTATACAGCAGGAGAAGAGGATGCTGATTGATTGGACCATGGTTGGAATGGAAATGTAGCAGAAACTGTTAAATGTCAACTTTAGCTAGCTGATTAACCACAAAACAGGCAAGTAAACTTTGATTGGTCAGGATTCGGAGATGCCGGTGTTGGACTGGGGTGTACAAAGTTAAAAATCACACAACACCAGGTTATAGCCCAACAGGTTTAATTGGAAGCACACTAGCTTTCGGAGCGACGCTCCTTCATCAGGTGATCGTCGCTCTGAAAGCTAGTGTGCTTCCAATTAAACCTGTTGGACTATAACCTGATGTTGTGTGATTTTTAACTCTGATTGGTCAGGTAATTGTCATGGAAAATACAACAGGTTTCGGTATTGTCCATAATCCTTTCTCCTATTGTCCATGCTCCTGTGTGTGAATATGTGTAACTTTGAGCACATGCAAATGAATGCCCTGCAAGTCCAGCTGGTAATCTTGAATTGCTTTCAATGTATTTCTGAGCATAGTCAAAAGTATTTAATAAATATAGTTCAAAAGCATAAATACATCTAATACTGGACCTGATGTTCTGAGTTTTGTACTCAGCCTGGTAAAGCACTTTGAGTATGTTGCCCACTGTAGACGGAAGAACATGTTGTTTGATATAGTCTGCCAAGCATTGGAACATAGGCCTACATATCTGACATTATACTAGCATTGAAACTCAAGTACCCCATCACTTATTTGTATGGTTGGCAGGATGTCTTTTTGGCAAGATGGTGGGATCTTGTTAGCAGAGAACCTTTATTCCTGATGAAGGGCTTTTGCCCGAAACGTCGATTTTGCCTGTCCTCGGATGCTGCCTGAATTGCTGTGCTCTTCCAGCACCACTGATCCAGAATCTGGTTTCCAGCATCTGCAGTCATTGTTTTTACCTTCAAAAAATTAGCAGCAGGGGTTCCATTGACTAAAAGCTGAACTGGACCAGCTGCATAAATATTGTGGCAACAGGAGCAAATCAAAGGTTAGGAATTCTGTAGTGAGTAACTCACTTCCTATGTCCTGAAAACCTATCCACCACCTATATGGCACAAGTCAGAAGTACTTCCATACTTTCCACTTGCCAGGATGAATGCAGCTCCAAGAGTACACAAGAAGCTTGACACCATCCAAGACAAAGCAGCCCACTTGATTGGAGTCCCATCCACCACATTCAACATCTACTCCCTTCATCATCAATTACAAGATGCACTACATATAGGCTCCCTTGAAACCTTCAAACCTACAACTTTTACCAACTAGAATTAGAGGTGTATTGTCACAAGTACGGGATACATAGAGTGAAAAGCATACCAAATTGCCATTTCCAGCGCCATCTAAGGTGTAACTTAGAAAAATAAAGAAATAATATAGTCCTTATAAAGCTAGGTAAAAAAAGATACCCAGGTACAAATTTTTGAGGTATAAATTTTTAAAAAAGGATAAGCGAAGCAGTTGTGTGGGAAAATCGCCACCTACAAGTTCCCATCCAAGTCACACAACATCCTGACTTGAAGCTATATTGCTCTTCCTTCACTGTCGTTGGGTAAAAATAGTGGAACTCTCTTGCAGCAGTATGGGACGTGCTACACTATAAGGACTGCAGCGGTTTAAGAACGCAGCTCACCAAAATCTTGTTGAGAGTGAGATTAGCATTAGGTTTTTGGATCTCGGTATAAAGCTTATCTGTTTCACCTAGCCCCAGCTTTGTAATGCATGATTAAAGTAGTTTAGAATGTTTGAATGGGTTAATGAGTTTAAAAAGATGATACAGTAATTGAATTGAAACAGGAGACAGCTGGTAACGCAAGAGGAAGTTTAAATCATTTTGGACAGAGGAGACAAGTTGTGTAGGCAAGGGTACATAGGTTGGACTTTGGAGACGATCACAAGTGGGAATCTACAGCCCAACGCATGAATGAGGAACCTGGAGTTTGAGACTGACCAATTTGGCTAAACACAGATAATATTGTGTGAGAATTGTGGTGTTTGCATTTTCTTTGTAACTGGTTTGAGATGTGACCTGGGTTCGATTCCAGCCTCTAATGACTGTGTGGAGTTTGCACATTCCCCCCGTGCCTGCGTGGGTTTTCTCCAGCTTCCTCCCACAATCACAAATATGTGCAGATGAGGTGAATTGGCCACGTTAAATTGCCCATAGTGTTAGGTGCATTAGTCAGGAGTAAAATATAGGGTAAGGGAATGGATCTGGGTGGGTTATTCTTCAGAGGGTCGTTGTGGACTTGTTGGGCCGATGGACCTGTTACCATACTGCAGGGAATCTAATCTAATAAGGCATATTTTACTCAGTATTTTTGTCTGTAACACTTGCTCCTGTTACCTTGTAGACTAATGATGCCATCAGCCAGGAGTCATTGATCCATTTCCAGGGAAATAGAGGTGGCAACAAATGCTGGCGTAGCATATTCCTATGAATAAATTATAAAAATAATGTCTTGGTTCGTCTCTTGTTCACATTTTTGAGGACCTTTCCCTTTTGCAGAGTAATCTGAACTCGTTTGGGCACTTTTCAGGCCCCAACATGGTAGACCTAGGCACTTTTGTGAGTCTGTAATGTACAGTGAGGGATAGGCTACATCTAAAATATCCTGCGTGATAATGGCTACTCCGATCACTTTAAATCACACGAACTCGTGATATATCATCACAGCGATCAGACATTTATCGACGGAGAGGGGATCGGGGGCATGGGAATTTCTGCCGGGAGTGGCAGAAGGAGGTAAGGAGGGAGTGGGGATGTTTATTGTTGGGGAATTGGAGAATCTAGCAGGGAAGGGAATGTCTGTATCGGGGATCTGTATGGTGGGAAGTCAAGCCTCTACAAAAATCCTATAGGAGGGCATGGAAAATCGACTGGAAGGGAGGGTACGTCTTTACCTGCCGACGCTTGGACAAGTGTGTCTCTATCGGGGACACAATGAGCTTTCTGGGTTGAGCGGACCTGGACACTGTCGGGATTTTTAACTGCTGTGACAACAGGCAGGCTTTAGGACCCTGTGGCAGTGAGTGACGGGGCTTTACCAGCTGTTAATTGAATTCTCTCTCGGTTTCTGGGCAGTTCTGTGTATGATCGGCTTCGACTGATGATGGTGTCGTCCAGGACAGTGACAATCGTGACTCTCTCTGTTGCCTTGGGTTTATTCTTTGTCTTCATGGGAACCATTAAATTGACGCCAAGACTGAGCAGAGATGCTTACAGCGAGATGGTAAGCAGCAATGGGTGAGCAGGTGTCTAACAGGCACACAGTATTACTGAGCACTAAACACACAACAGCGTTTGAATTAGACACGGGGCCTGTACCAACCAGCTTCTAGAAACCGCTCAGCATAAACACAACAAAGGAGAAAAGCAGGCAGGAGAAGCAGGGAGCTATCACTGCCTAGGACTCACATTAAGTGTTGTTACTTTGCAAAATGAATTATTCATTTCAGACTGTGAACAAAACAATAAATACAAAAAAAATGCTCCCAGGAATTCATGTAGCCCCTTAATTGTAATAAAATCCCCCAAGGTGATTCACAGGAGCATTTAAAGAAATGTGTTAATCTATGGAATTCCTTGACAAGTGAAGTAGTATTTGCTACTTCAGTAAATGTTTTTAAAGCTAAGGTAATTTTTTTTAACAATAATGGATTTAAGGGATACGGTGAGAGCACGGTTAAGTGGATCTGAGACCAGAAAAAGACGAGCCATGACCTTATTGAATGATGTAGCAGGCTCGAAGGGCCGGATGGCCTACTGCTCCTAGTTCTTATGTATGTTCTTATGAATATTTGACACTGTGGCACATGTAAGGCAAAGTCTTCAAAAGCTTCTTCAGAGATTAGCTTTAAAGGGTGGAAGGGTTTTGAATTTCAGAGCTTGAGGCCAAGGCAGCCGGAGACACATGGCAGAAAGGATGGAAAGTTGTATGGCTGTAGGTAAGAATGTAAAGAGAGACAAGTATGTTGAGGGATTTGAAAACAAGGATGGGAATTTTAAACCTAGGATCTTGTTTAACTGTGAGCCAATGTAGGTCATCAACATAAACGGTGGGGGTCATGACAGAATGGGAGTTGGTGCAAGTTAAGACAAAGATAGCAGAATTTTGGATGACATCAAATTTATGGACATTGGAATGTGCAAGATTTGCTGGTAATTCATTGGAATAGTCGACTTTAGAGACAATAAAGGCATGAATAAGAGTTTTAACAAATGAGCTGAGGCAGGGAAGTGAGTCAGGTGGAAATCTGTGGTCTTCGTGATGATGCAGATGTTTGGTTGAAAGTTCAAAATTGGGCTCCAAATAATAACAAGACCAAAAACAGTCTTGTTCAACTTTAAACAGTTGTCAGGGATTAAAGACAGAAAATAATGGGTTCAGTCTTTTTAATATTTAACAGGAAAACTTTTCAGTTCATCCACTACTGGATGTTGGATAAACAATGTAAAAAGTTATCAAAAGTGGAGGAATCAAGAGAGGTGTTGGTGAGATGGAGCTGGCTATGATCAGCAAATGTGAAAAATAATGCTATGCCTTTGGATGATGTTGTCGATAGGTAGCCAGTCGATAGATAGTTAATAAAAAGAAATGGAGGGGCCAAGAATAGGTTGTTGGGGAAAACTAGAGGTAAAGGCTAAAAGAAGACATTTTAAAAGATGCTGTGACTACAATTTGCTCGATAAGATTCAGATCAGGTGAGAGAAGTCCAACCCACTGGACAGGTGTTAAAGAGGGGTGATATTACCATGTCATCAGTGCAGATGGGTCAAGAAGGGACAAGGAGAGAAAGTTTACCTTGGCACAGACATATGGCAACAGTGATGGAGTTGAAAGAGGTGGTGGTGAGATAGAGTTGGGCCATTTGTGATTTTGATCAAAGCTGTTTAAGTATTCTGGATTGGATGGATTCAAACTGGAGTTCTCATAAGATACTAATGGATTTGGGAGCAACATATTCAAGAAGGTTGGAGGTTGGATTGAAAAGGGAGATGAAGAAATGCTAGTTTATGGCTGATGGGATCAAAAGTTTTTTTCTTTTAAGGAGAGGATTTTTAGAATTTATTGACCATCCCTAAAAGCCTTGAGAAAGTGGTGGATAGCTGCTTTCCTAAACCACTGCAGTCCATTTGGTGTAGATAACCGACAAGGCTGTTAAAGAGAGACTTCCATGATTTTGTCCCAGCCACACTGATGGAACAACAATATCTTTCCAAGTCAGGATGGTGAGTAGCTTGGAGGAGAATTTGCAGGTCGTGGTGTTCCCATGTATACCCTATCCTTGTCCATCTAAATAATAATGTTCATGGGTTTGGAAGGTGCTGCCTAAGGAGCCATGGTGAATTTCTGCAGTGCATTGTGTTGATGCTAACACTGAGCATCATTGGTAGAGAGAGTGAATGTTTGTGGTGCCAATCAAATGGACTGATTTGCCCTGGATGTTCTCAAGCTTCCTGAGTGTTGTTGGAGCTACACAAGTGGGGATCATTCCATCACATTCCTGATTTGTGCCTTTTAGATAGTGAACAGGCTTTGGGGAGTCAGGAGGTGAGTTATTCACTGCAAAATTCCTAGCCTCTGATCTTCTTTTGTTGCACAGTATTTATTTGGCTGGTCCAGATCAGTATCTGATTAATGATAACTTCCAGGACATTGATCATGCAAAGATGATGCCCTTGAATGTCAAAGAGCAATAGTTGTATTCTTTCTTTTTAAAGATCACTATTACCTGGTGCTTGCATGACATGAATGTTACTTGCCTCTTCCTGGCCCAAGCCTGGATATTTTCCAGGTCTTGCTGAATTTGCACATGGCCTACTTCAATATCTGAGGGGTCACAAATGGTGCTGAAATTTGTACAGTCAATGAACATCCTGACTTCTGATATTATGTTGGAAGGAGGATCATTAGTGAAGTAGCTAAAAACTGATTTGAAGGCAAGATGGACAATGCCATCTGAACTGAGAAAATTTAGTAAACATAGTCCAAGAAAGAAGGTGGCATAGTCAGTAGTCTAATGTGAAAAGAATCAAGGAATCAGGCTGTGGGTCTTATAGTCATAGTCCAGGGAGGATGTAAGGAAGACAGGAGAGAAGCGCAAGAAATATGCAAGTTCAATGCTTGGACAGGTGGAAACCTCACTAGGTTTGGCCCAGCAGGCTACTGGAAGGGAAGGACATAGCAGAGCCAGTTTATTAGATTATCTAGATTTTAATGACAAAGATGCCCACAAATGAGTCAATAAGGACTTTTGCCATCATATTTCCCAGTGCAGTTATGGATGGGCAACAAATAAGCATCTTAACAGCAACACCCACATTCTGTGAAAGAATTTTTAAAATCTGCCACACTGCTCCTGCTCAAAGTGTCATCGGTTATGTCTCATTTCACTGTATACAGTACACACAAAGTGACCATTCCCAGTTGTCTTAAATGCGTAGCTTCACCATTGAGTTTTCACAGTGATTTCAGTCAAAAGATGCAGAGGAGAAAGAAGCACATTTTCATTTACGTTGAGTTTCTATGATCTTGAAAATGTTGCCTGAAAGCACTGTAAAAGCAGTAACATACAGTAGTAACTTTCAAAGCGGAAATAGTTCAGTACTTCAAACAGAAAAAAGATAAGACCATAAGACATAGGAGCAGAAATTAGGCCATTCAGCCCATCGAGTCTGCTCTGCCATTCAATTATGGCTAAGAAGTTTCCCAACCTATTCTCTCGGTTTCTCCCCATAACCCTTGATCCCCTTGATAATCAAGAATCTATCTACCTTAGTCTTAAATACACTCAATGACCTGGCCTCCACAGTCTGTGGTAGTGAATTCCATAGATTTGCCACTCTGGCTGAAGACATTTCTCCTCATCTTTGTTCTAAAAGGTCTGCCCTTGGGTCCTCGTTTCTCCTACCAATGGAAACATCTTTGCAACGTCCACTCTGCTCAGGCCATTCAGCATTCTGTAAATTTCAGTAAGATCCCCCTCATCCTTCTACACTTGACGGTGTATAGTCCCAGAGTCCTCAAATGTTCCTCATATATTAAGCTTTTCATTCTTGGCACCATTCTCATTAACCTCCTATGAACCCACTTCAGGGCCAGTACATCCTTCCTCAGACATGGAGCCCAAAACCATGCACAATACGAAAGTGCAGGACTGTGGGGAAAAAGTGATATTAATTAGATTGCCAGCACAAGCATGATAAGCCAAGTAGCCTCCGTTGCATTGTAAAGTTCCAGAAAATCCTCCTCAAAACTATATTAGGATTTTAATGAACAACTAACGCCATCAATTTTCAATCATTTTAATTTCAGAAAAGAGCTTATAAGGAATATGCCAAGGCCCTGCCAGTGTTAAAGAAGATGGGTATCACATCAGTCCTGCTGCGAAAGTTAATTGGCACACTGGAATTGTCATGTGGCATTGTGATGACACTGGTACCTGGGAGGCCCAAGGATGTGGCTAACTTTGTACTGCTTCTGGTCATGCTGGCTGTGCTTTTCTTCCATCAGCTGGTAGGTGATCCACTCAAGCGCTACGCCCATGCACTTGTCTTTGGGATCCTGCTGACCTGCCGGCTACTGATCATTAGGCAGGGGGATGACAAGGACATGGTTCCAGGAGGCCTGATGAAGGAGGTGCAAGCTAGTGGAGATACCAAGGCTGAGACTGAACAAGACAAAGGGAAGCTTAAAACCTCCTAACTCGGCTCATAGCAGTGGAGTTTGGGCACCAGGCAAATTCCCCCCGGAATCTTACAGGATATTTATATCACACTGCATTCAGTTAGAAGTGAATGATTAATATTCCTTGAAGACCTGGTGACAGGAAATCTCAGAGAACTTACAGGACCTCTCCACTGAGACAAAAATTCAGTTCGATCCCAATCAATATTCTTCAGTATAAAATCCTCATGTCCCCAGTCTGTACTTACCTGTGTTCTATATTAATGTTAAACACATCAGCCAAGGGGGATCATTCACAGTTGAAAATGAGACCTCAAATTCACTTCGTGGAGAGAGGGAGGAAGTGACAACCTCCAAATAAAGAGAGAGTTTCACCAACAGTGAAGTTTCAACTTTGAACTAGGCTCCCAGAAGTGATAAGTTCTCTGGAAGATTCAATCCTACACATGCCAGTGAAATGAAACCAAACTTTCCCCAAGGTCAGACTTCTGCTTCTTGTAGACAAAAGTTTTTCGTGACTGGAGTCATTGCAAGAATTGGAAATGATTTACTTTTCAAAATGCAACATATAAACTGGACAGTACACAGCAGCAGTAGCCATGGGCATCCAGAGATTACGTCATGGAAGCTGGATGGATTTCAGCTACAATTTCCACTCCCTCTCCCCATTACTTATGTCTCTCTCTCTCTCTCCCTCTCTCTCTCCATCACCTACCTCTTTATCACCTCCCTCTTCCTCCCCATTATCTCATCTTTCTCCCTATAGCCTCTCTATTGCTGTTTCTTCCCTCTCTTTTCTCTTTTTTCCTCACTCTGTTACTTCCCTCCCCCCCCTCCTCCATTAACACACTCAATCATGTTGCCGATAACATTTTTTTTTCACTTCAGTTATTTGTTATGATGGGTGATTAATGAAAAAAGTTGTATTGTAGGGAAGGGCAGTGAGCAGACTGAAACCTTTTATCACTAGGAGGAATTGTTGACTTTCAGACGAGGGGATTGTAGCTGCTTTAAATAACGTGGACGATGGGAACAATTGGATGTCAGAATTGAATTATCTGTAGCCTCAAAATAAAGAGAACAGACCCGATTAACCAAATGACTGTTTATCCAAATTTCACATTACAAGATGAAATCAATGTCAATGCTGTTGGCTTTAGTGAATCCGTGCATGTTATCTTATTTTATTTAATATGTTTTGTTAATTACTCTCAATTAGAAACATAATTTCTGGAAAATCAAACAAAAATGTTGAAAAATAAACAGCCACACTGACAGAATCTCTTCTGTATTACTTCATGTCACTACTGCATTTTTCAAAACTCAACAGAAAGATTCTCCTCTCTTGAAGGTGCTGTCACTGGAACATAGGTTTGCTACTCTCTGCGCGCGCTGACTTTCACTGGTTGGGTGCTGGTCCACTCATCTCCTGAAGGTGCAGATTCCAACAGGATGCCGGTCCCCTCCTCTCCTGAGGTTGCTGACTCCAACTGAGACAGAGATGTCCTACCTGACTGCAGGTGCTGACTTGCAATAGGATGTGATTGATTGATGCTGGAAATGTTCTGTCTCTCGCCTCTAACCATTATCATGTCACTGTTTATCATAGATGTTGGTAGTAAAAGGATAAGTATATGTAGGGTTAGGATTTGTTTTACATTTTATATGGTTAAAGCTTTTACTTTAATTTTACCATTAGACAACTGTTGATTTTTACTGCAGCTGCAGCTAATGAAATAGGAAAAGTTCATTACCAGGATGCTTTGGAATTTAATGTGTCCAAGTACAATACAAACGCCTGTGCTGTTAGATTTTGCTAAAATCCATGTCTTTATTAATTTTTTGTGAAGTTAGATAGCTGAGGCAGTCCTGAGACACAAAGTGGGACAATGGAACCCAAGATATCAATTTAAATCCCCAGTGATAGCCAAGTTGTCATCTTTTGTTTTCAAGAAACTATACCTTCTTATTTACAATAACACTTGTCTTGCCAAAGTGAATCAACAAGTATAGTAAGAAATCAACGATAAAGTTCTTAAGATCTTTTTGCATAGTCAGGTTCAGCAAAGTTGCATCCCTAACTGGGGCAATTCAGTAATATTGTTAATTCCTCTGTGTATCTCCTGGTCAAATGCATTGTGCATGTTTGGTCTTTGTTAAATACAATAAACAGAGTATGTTGCAAACTGTTTGGATATCGGAATCAAATTTGTTTACATAGAAAGAGACCATTTAGCTCATCAAACCTGATCTGCTGACTTTCAGTTCAATCACAGCTGATGACTTGTTTATTAACTCTATTCACCTACCTTGCTTTGATAACCCTTAAAATAGGAGAAAGTGAGGACTGCAGATGCTGGAGATCAGAGCTGAAAATGTGTTGCTGGAAA
>NC_057733.1:22311592-22333202 GCF_004010195.1 Chiloscyllium plagiosum
GGCTTATGCCCGAAACGTCGATTCTCCTGTTCCTTGGATGCTGCCGGACCTGCTGCGCTTTTCCAGCAACACATTTTCAGCTCTAACCCTTAAAATACCCTTATCTGACAAAAATCAATGATCACAGTTTTGAGATTTTTAAGTAATACAACCCCCAGCTTCAAGAACATTTTGGGGAGAGTTCCAGAACTTCGAATCATAACATGGGTATAGTACAGAAGGATACCATCTGGCATGTGATGGCTATGTTGCAACAGTGATTTAGCTAGTCACACTTGCCACTCCTTTCCCGTGACCCTGCAATATCCTCTGTCCAGATGCTATTCAATGCCCTTTTAAAAGTTATGATTGAATCAGTACATAATCAGACAAAAGCTGATATTTATTCAATCCTATCAAGAGTGTAGATTTCATATTGAGTGGTAAGCATGTATGAGTGTAATAGAAAAAGCGAGGGAATGGGACTGGCTGAACTGCTTTTTCTGAGAGGAACCATGAGACTGTTGCGCCAAATGCCTCCTCCTGTGCAATAACTATTCTATGATTCTGATTGTTCATAATTCTATTGTGGTTAATTTTTGCTTCATTTCTTCAAAGTATGTTTTATCTAAATTTAAAACTTTGATCACTGTTTCATCTCACAGATAATTGGATTCTGTTGTATTATGCTCACTATTGGCTAAGTTTTCTCTTTCCATTAGATTGATGTTTCATGCTCACTAAGTCTATGAGCCTGATCTTGGCCAATTTCCTATTGATATTACCATTTTGCCTTTTATTCCATCGGCTTCAATTTTGCTGGAATTAACATTTTCAATTTTCCAGTCCTTTGCCACCACTCCGATACAAGGAGAATTAGAAGGAAGTAACCAGTATCTCTTAAATTTCCATAATTACTTTCATGCGTTTCCTTGGGTGCATTCCATCCTATTTATGGCAGAGATTGATAAATGCTTGGATACTGAAGAAATCACGATAATGCAGGAACATGAAATTGAAGTAGAAATGCAATTAGTGAATATGTTCAAAACAAAGATCAATAGCTTTCTGGACACCAAATTATATCATAGAATTCCTACACTGTGGAAGCAGGCCATTTGGCCCATTAAGTCCACACTGACCCTCCAAATAGCATCCCAGCCATACTCCCCCACCCCCATTGACCTTCACGTCCCATGGTTAATCCACCCAGTCTGTAGGTAACCTACAGGTAATGAAGCATGGCCAATTCACTTAATCTGCACATCTTTCCACAGTTCTGAGGAAGAGTCACTGAACCTGAAACATTTCTCTGGGCTTTCTCTCCACAAGTGCTGTCAGACCTGCTGAAGTAAACAGGCAGGAGGCTGGAAGAACACAGCAAGCCAAGCAGCATCAGGAGGTAGTGAAGTCGATCTTTCAGGACATGGGTGTGTGTGTGTCGGGGTAGCTGCAGAGAAAAGGGGTGTAGGGGGCAGGGTGGTGAAATGGGGATAGGTGAAGACAGGCAGAGGGTAGACCTGGTTGGTCAGTGGGAGGAATGAATCCAGTAGGTAGATGGGAGGAGTGGAAAGGAGGTTATTTGAAATTGGAGAACTCAACGTTGAATCAGAACTGCTGAGCCTTTTCAGCAATTTCTGATTTTGTTTCTGCACTTCTTTGGACTTTGGGAGGAAACCGGAGCACCCAGACGAAACCCATGAAGACATGGACAGAATATGCAAACTCCACCCAGACCTTGGCCCAAGGGTGCAATCAAACCCGGGTCCCAGATGCTGTAAGGCAACAATGCTAACCATTAAGACCCGATGCCATAATGTGGGAAAGTCACGTTGAGGTAGATGATTACCCAGGATGTAATTGATTGGCGGATCAGTTTTGACGGGCGACACGGCTAACTCTAGTTCTTACATACCTTTGGAATACTGCAGGGGGCGCAATGATTGGGAGGTCCAGTGAATCCAGGGCGTGAGGCTTTTCTTGCAGCCCCTAGCAAGTCGTCAGCGTGGCTATAAAAAGGAGAGCGCGCCAGTGGCGTGGTTATTGGGAACGGCGGAGAGTGAGTGAGTGAGTGAGTGAGTGAGTGAGTGAGTGAGTGAGTGAGTGAGTGAGTGAGTGAGTGAGTGAGTGAGTGAGTGAGTGAGTGGACGAGAGTGAGTGAGTGAGTGCCGAGAGTGAGTGAGTCCGACCCCGTGACCCCACACGCTTGATCTTATTTGATCGGCCGGGAGGCCCGGGCCCCGGCCCGAGGTGATAAGAAACAAACCGCTCGCGAGCTGCTGGCGATGGGCGGAGGCGGCGGGAAAGGCCCCGGGTGCAGCGGAGTTGATGAACCGATCAGATAGATGAGACCGCGGCTCAAAGCCCGGCCATTGAGTATCGAGGCGATTCTGATCCGCGTTCACCACCCGGGGCCGGGGTTTGGGGGAAGTGGGTGGAATATAGACGGCGATGGGAGGAAAGGAGGCGAGGCCGTTTAGTTTGGGAGGGGACTGGAAAGGGAGCAGGAAATATTGGGAGGAGAAGGGGAACACTTTGGGGTTGGGCCCCAGCGATAATCATGAGGTTTGTTCAAAATATGCGAGAAGTAATGGGTGTAAGTCATTTACTGTTTTATGTGAATGCAGCTGCGCAAGTGAGTTACAGATGAATGCTGCCACTTGGAAATATAATGTGGAATTGATAGTGTAGGAGCAGGAGTAAGCCATTTGGTTGTTGTGCTCCCCACTTTTTCCTCCACTACATTGACTGAATTTGCACCACTTTGTGTCCCATGAGTTGGTTGAACAGTTCTTCAAACTCCCTAAAGAATAAGGCAGCTGATTAGTCCCTGAACAAGTGTTGCAGACCCATTAAATAGATCTTAGGTCAGCCACATCAACAATGGACACTTACGTGCCAGGAGTTTACCATGTTCTGTTTCAAACAAACATAGATTTGCAATAAACACCACACTGGCCTATCTGCTAACAAATCACGGACAATGGAAGTGATCTCATTTGAAAGTGAACTCACTTTGAGGGCAGCAAAGGTAGGCCCCTGGCCCCATTCTGGTTATAGTGAATCTAGAAATGTGTTAGCCAATTTTCTGTAGTTTCTAAAACGTCCCTTTCTCTTGACCCTGGGCTAGTGTACAGTATTTGATAACATCTTTTATATGTTGCTTTAACTTCTAATTGACTCTGGAATGAAGCTGGGAAACTGGTATTTATTGGTGGCTCTAATTGAAGCTTTGATATTCCTGTGTCCATTGGGAGAATTACTGCTGCAGAATCTTGTGCCCAACAGTGAATTCTCTCTTGGCGACCAAATCTGGTCCTTAGGTTTCTGTAATGAGCTGAGGGTTACAAGGGCACTCCACTGAATTTTACAGATTAGCAATAAGAACTTTACTTTGAACACCTCTTCCTGCATGCAGTAACACGGTCCAGACAGCTCTATCTCTTTATGATCATCATTCAATAGCAACAGACCAATGAGATAACACTCAATTTTAATAAGTTCATAGTAAATAAGCTCAAATGGAGTGAATCAGGATTGGAAAATCCGATGGGGAAACAAATGAATAATTGGTTTCTCCAGATATGTCACAAATAGAAAAAAACTGCTCTCCCATTAATACATTTAAAACATACAATCTCTGTTAGTAAAATGTACAACAGATTAACTTTTCAATAAATGTACATATACATAAAGAAAGATGTATTTATGTAGCACAGAGGGCACGTAGCAAATGACACTAAAATTGGAGGTGTAGTTGACAGTGAAGGCGGCTACCTCCGAGTACAATGGGATCTTGGTCAGATGGGCCAATGGGCTGAGGAGAGGTGGTCTTTGGTTTGCTTGCCTCTATTGGTCAGTGTGTTGAGTATAGGAGTTGGGAGGTGATGCTGCAGTTGTTCAGGACATTGGTTTGGTCACTTGCAGTATTGCATGTGAAACTTGAAAGGGTTCAGAAAAGACTTAAGATGGTGTTGCCACGGTTGGGCAGTTTGAGCTATAGGGAGAGGTTGTACAGGCTGGGGATATTTTCACTGGAGCATCAGAGGCTGAGGGGTGATCTTCTAGAGGTGTATAAAATCATTGAGGGGCATGGATAGTGTAAATAGGCAATATCTTTTCCAAGGGTGGGGGATTCCAAAACTAGAGGGTATAGGTTTAAGGTGAGAGAAAAGATATAAAAGGGACCTAAAGGTCAACTTTTTCACATAGAGGATGATGTATGAATGGAATGAGCTCCAGGGGAAGTGGTGGAGGCTGGTATGATTACAACATTTAAAATGCTACATGAATAGGAAGGGTTTAAAGGGATATAGGCCAAGTACTGGCAGATGGGACTAGATTTATATAGGATATCTGGTTGGCATGGACAAGTTGGACCTAAGGGTCTGTTTCGTGCTGCATATCTCTATAACTTCACTAACACATTCCACCCTGAACTTAAATTCACCTGGACCATCTCTGGCACCTGCCTCCCCTGAACTCTCCATCTCCATCAACAGTGACTGACCCAACACTGGCATTTTCTACAAACCCGACTGCTGCATCTGCTCCCAGGAAGAACAGTTCCACCACAGAACACACAAGATGGCCTCCTTTAAAGACTGTAATTTCCCCTCTCATGTGGTTGATAATGCTCTCCAGGGCATCTCATCCACCTCCTGAACTCTGCCCTCGAATCCCACCCAACAGCAACAAGGACAGACCCCTCCCCCGTCGTCACCAACCTCCGTATACACCACATCATCATCCGCCATTTCTGCCAACAAACAGACCCCACCACCAGAGATTTATTTCCCTCCCAATCTCTCCGCTTTCCATAGAACATTCCCTCCTCGATGACCTGGTCAGGTCCATGCCCCCACCCCAGCAACCCCCCTCCTTCCCTGCCACTGCAGGAATTGTAAAATCTGCACCCACACCTTCCCTTCCCTGCCACTGCAGGAATTGTAAAATCTGCACCCACACCTTCCCCCTCATTTCTGTCCAAGTCCCCAAAGGAGCCTTCCACATCCATCAAAGTTTCACCTTCACTTCCACATACTGTATCCGTTGCTTTCGATGCACCTCCCCTAAATTTGGGAGACAGGATGCCTACTACAGAGCGCTTCAAAGAAAATGTCTGGAACACCGCGCCAACCAACCCCACTGTCCCATGGCCGAACAGTTTGACTCCGCCGAGGACATGCAGGCCCTGGGCCGCCTCCATCGCCATTGCCTTACCACCCAAAGCCTGAAAGAAGGAACGCCTCATCTTCTGCCTCGGGATCCTCCAACCCCAAAGCATTAATGCGGATTTCACCAGTTTCATTTCCTCTTATCCCAGTTCCAATCTTACAGCTCAGCATTGCCCTCATGACCTGTCTCACCCTCCCCTTTGATCTATAACCTTTACCCCACCTCCATCCACCTATTGCCCTCTCAGCTACCTTCTCCCAGCCCCTCCCCACACCTATTTACCTCTCCAACCCAAGGCTGCCAGCCTCGTTACTGATGAAGAGCTTTTGGCTGAAACATCGATTTTCCTGCTCCTTGGATGCTACCTGACTTGATGTGCTTTTCCAACACCACACTCTACTAATCTCCAGCATCTGCAGTCCTCACTTTCACCCATTTGGTTGTTTAGACCTGTTCCACCATTCGATATGGGGGAGCCAAGGAAAGGAAGTCAAGGCATTTGTCTTTTTCTTCATCATTGAAGGGCAAAGTGAATATTGCCCATTGGCTTTGTGTTCCAGTAGGACTCTGATTTTCATGTATGGATTCTGTTCCCCATTGCAAGGGCATTTCAGACACTAAGTATCTCAGTTCATTGAAGAAACAAGCATTTTGCACCACTTATTACGAAGCAGTCTGTAATTTCCACACGTTTAGTGTGATCACTTAATGATGCCACCAAATTTAAAAGGACAAATTTCCAACATATAGACTGTACATTAAGTATGCCATCAAATATTTAGGGTCACAGTTTTAACTATGATGAAAGAGTAGTCGGAATGGGTAGGTCGTGTGAGACATCCTTGAGTGCATCCTACTCTCTAACTAGTGCTCACTTTAGAATCGTTGGGAAGTGCAACCAGAGCCAAGGACATGGCACCATTGGTGCCTTAGCTTTATAGCAGGGTTCCAAAATATCTGGAACAAGAATAGTGATAGATGATTCAGTAGTTCCAGAACTAATTAGGTGTTTCTGCCATTTTATAAACATACCACCCTCTGTGAAAAAGTTGCCCCTTGGGTCTTTTTTTATCTTTTCACCCTAAACCTATGCCCTCTGGTTCTGGTCTTGCCCCACCCCTAGGAAAAGACTTTGTTTATTTATCCTATTCATTCCCCTCATGATTTTATAAATCTCTAAATTCACCCCTTAGCTTCTGACGCTCCATGGATTCTGTTCCCCATTGCAAGGGCATTTCAGACACTAAGTATCTCAGTTCATTGAAGAAACAAGCATTTTGCACCACTTATTACGAAGCAGTCTGTAATTTCCACACGTTTAGTGTGATCACTTAATGATGCCACCAAATTTAAAAGGACAAATTTCCAACATATAGACTGTACATTAAGTATGCCATCAAATATTTAGGGTCACAGTTTTAACTATGATGAAAGAGTAGTCGGAATGGGTAGGTCGTGTGAGACATCCTTGAGTGCATCCTACTCTCTAACTAGTGCTCACTTTAGAATCGTTGGGAAGTGCAACCAGAGCCAAGGACATGGCACCATTGGTGCCTTAGCTTTATAGCAGGGTTCCAAAATCTCTGGAACAAGAATAGTGATAGATGATTCAGTAGTTCCAGAACTAATTAGGTGTTTCTGCCATTTCATAAACATACCACCCTCTGTGTGAAAAAGTTGTCCCATGGGTCTTTTTTTATCTTTTCACCCTAAACCTATGCCCTCTGGTTCTGGTCTTGCCCCACCCCTAGGAAAAGACTTTGTCTATTTATCCTATTCATGCCCCTCATGATTTTATAAATCTCTAAATTCACCCCTTAGCCTCTGACGCTCCAGAGAAAACAGCCCAAGCCTATTCAATCTCTCCCTATAGCTCAAATCATCCAACGCTGGCAACATCCTTGTAAATCTTTTCTGAACCCTTTCAAGTTTCACAACATCCTTCTGATAAGAAGGAGACCAGAATTGCACACAGTATTCCAACAATAGTCTAACCAATGTCCTGTACAGCAGCAACATGACCTCCCAACCCCTGGACTCCATACTCTGACCAATAAAGGAAAGCATACCAAACGTCTTCTTTACTATCCCATCTACCTGTGACTCCACTTTCAAAGAGCTATGAACCTGTACTCCAAGGTCTCTTTGTTCAGCAACACTCCCTAGAACCTTACCATAAAATGTATAAGTCCTGCTAAGATTTGCTTTCCTAAAATGCACCACCTCACGTTTATCTAAATTAAACTCTGCCATTCGTCAATCCACTGGCCCATCTGATCAAAATTCTGTTGTAATCTGAGGAAGCCTTCTTCGCTGTTCACGACACTCCAATTTTGGTGTAATCTGCAAACTTACTAACTATACCTATTATGTTCACATCCAAAACATTTCTATAAATGAAAAGTAAACCTGCTTGTCAGACTGAGACTACATGTTTTCAAGACCCCCTTCCTAGATTACTCCCAGTAAATACAATTTCTGGAGAACAAGATGGACAAACTCAGATCACGGCTCAGTTTTCAGTGTGAACTGTGGGACTGTTGTGCACTTTGCTTCTCAAACCTAGCTCAACCCACCCATTCTGGATTGTGCACTTCAGGCTGAAGGTTTTTCTATCCATCATGTGGACAGTATAGCGTCCTTGGGTAAGATGAAGAGTGGAGGGGTTTGCTTATTAATCAACAACTTGTGGTGCATCGACATTGCCAACCTGGGCAACCATTGCTCCCTAAACCTTGAATTCTTCAGCATCAAATGCTGTCCCTTCTATCTTCCATGGGAATTCACTGCTGCTATATACCAGCTGTGTACGTACTGCCACAAGCAAAGATTGCAGAAGCTCTGGATGTTCTGTATTCCATGTACTCAGGGAGACAGAACACCCTGAGGCCATGTTTATTGTAATTGGCAACTTCATTCAAGCCAATCTAAGGAAGTTGCCCAAGTACCAATAGAACATTACCTGCCCCACAAGGGGCCTGAATATTTTAGACCACTGCTACACCATTGTGAAGGATGCCTACTGCTCCATCCCCCTTATTTCAGGAACTCCAACCACAATGCAATATTTCTTCTGGCTTACAGGCAAAAGCTCGAGCAGGAGACCCCCTCGTGCATACAGGTTTAGTGCTGGTCAGAGGATCAACTCTGGTGCTGTCTGGAATTGGCTGACTGGGACATGTTCAAACAGTCTGCAGGTATCTCAAATGAGTATGTCACCACCATCGCAGACTTTATCAGCAAGTGTGTTTAGGACTGCATACCGAGGAAATCAATCTGATGTTCCCCAATAGGAAACCCTGGATGAATCCGGACATACTGAACCTGCTAAAAATCAAGCATGAGACCTACTCAAATGGGAGGAATCAAAGTATGAGCCTCACAGAATCATTAAGACAGCCAAGGACTAATACCAATCCAAAGTAGAGACCCAGACAGAACTGGCAACTATGGCAAGGGCTGAAAGACATGACAGGTTCTAAAAAGAGAGTGCAAGAATACAGACGATAACATATCCCTCCTAGATCGCCTCAACACCTGTGCTCGTTTTGGGCAGAAGTTTGATGGAGAGGTAACACCTATTCTGACAAATCCTGACAAACTTATCCCAACAGTCACTGCGTCAAAAGTCAGATCAGTTTTCCTTCATGTGAATCCAAGGAAAGAGTTGGGACCAGACAGAGTACCAGGCCGTGCGCTCAGAGCATGCACAGATCAATTAGCAGAAGTCTTCTTGGACATCTTCAACCTCTCCCTGCAGCAGGCCACTGTTTCTGCCTGTTTCAAAATGGCCAACATCATCCCTGTGCCTAAGAAGACTCATGCAGCATGTCTCAATGACTACCACCCAATGGCTCTAACTTTGCTGGTCATGAAGTGCTTTGAAAGGCTGGTCATGGCATTAATCAACTCCAGCCTCCCCACTACTCTTAACCCATTCTAATTTGCATATCGGACCAACAGATCCACGTCAGATGCCTTGCCCTTCACTCCTCCCTAGAACTGGCATTAATCAACTCCAGCCTCCCCACGACTCTTGACCCATTCCAATTTGCATATCGGACCAACAGATCCACGTCAGATGCCTTGCCCTTCACTCCTCCCTAGAACATCGCACCAAGAACAGCTACGTAAGAATCCTACTCATTGACTACAGTTCAGTTTCAACACAATTATCCTCTCAAGACTGATTACTAAACTTAGTGATCTCAGACTAAGCCCCACTCTCTGCAACTGGATCCTCGGTTCTTTGACCCACAGGCCACAATCAGTGAAGATTGGGGACAAATTTCATCCTCACTAACACTCAACACTGGAGCCTCCCAGGGGTATGTACTCAGCCCCATACTGTACTCACTGTATACCCATGATGAAGTCGCCAAATACCAGACTAATGCTATTTACAAGTTTGCTAATGACACCACCATAGTCGGTCAAATCTCAGATGGTGACAAAATAGACTACAGACAGGAGGTGGAAGACTTGGGAAAATGGTGCACTGAGAACAACCTAGCTCTCAACGCAGGCAAAACCAAGGAACTCATTATTGACTTTCAGCAGGATGTTACTCATGCCTCCCTACACATTGACAGCACAGAGGTGGAATGAGCGGAAAGTGTCAAGCTCCTGGGAGTGGTCATCCACAACAAGCTTTCTTGGACTCTTCATGTGGACACACTGGTTACAAAGGCCCAACAATGTCACTTATTCCTCAGGCAGCTGAGGAAGTTTGACATGACGGCAAATACCCTTGCCAACTTTTATAGGTGCGTCATCGAGGGCATTCTATCTGGATTTATCATGACCCGGTAGGGCAACTGTACCATTCAAGATCAGAGGCGGTTACAGAGAGTGGTGAACTCGGCCCGGACACAATCACAAAGGCCAACCTCCCATCTAGAGAATCCATCTACCAGGCCCGCTGTCAAGGAAAGGCCCCTAGCATTCACAAAAAACCTTCTCACCCTGGCAATGCTTTTCTACAACCTCTCCCATCGGGGAGAAGGTACAGAAACCTGAACAAACACACCAGCCGGTTTCAAAACAGTTTCTACCCTACTAATCTTAAAACACTGAATGGACTCTCAAACTCTTAGCATTCGCCTGTACCTGTGTTTTTGTTTTTGCAACTGTTTACCTATTATTTACTTATTTATGCTACTTAACTCTGTGATCTGCCTGTATTGCTCACAAGACAAAGCTTTTCACTGCTTCGGTACACATGACAATCAATTCAAAAGTAGCGGACCCAGCACCAATCCTTGTGGCACTCCACTGGTCACAGCCCTCCAGTCTGAAAAACAATCCTCCATTACCACCTTCTGTCTTCTACCTTTGAGCCCGTTCTGTATCCAAATGGCTAGCTATCCCTGTATTCCATGAAATCTAACCTTGCTAATCAGTCTCCCATGGGGAACCTTGCTGAATGTTTTACTGAAGTCCATATAGATCATATCTACCACTCTGCCCTAATCCTCTTTGTCATTTGTTCAGAAAACTCAATCAAGTTTGTGAGACATGATTTCCCACGCACAAAGCCACGTTGACTTTCAAAATACGTGAACATCCTGTCCTTCAGGATTCACTCCAACAACTTGCGCACCACCAATGTTAGACTCACTGGTTTATAGTTCCCTGGCTTGTCCTTACCACCTTTCTTAAACAGTGGCACCACGTTAGCCAACCTCCAGTGTTCCTGCACCTCACCTGTGATTATCGACGATACAACTGTCTCAGCAAGAGGCCGAGTAATCACTTCCCTAGCTTTCCACAGAGTTCTAGGTTACATCTGATCACATCCTGGGGATTTATCCACTTTTATGCATTTCAAGATATCCAGCACTTCCTCCTCTGTAATATGTACATTTTTCAAGATATCACCATCTATTTCCCTAAATTCTATTTCTTCCATGTCCTTTTACACAGTAAATACTGATGCAAAATACTCATTTGGTATCTCCTGCGGCTCCACACAAAGGCCGCCTTGCTGATCTTTGAGGGGCCCTATTCGCTCCCCAGTTAACCTTTTGTCCTTAATGTATTTGTAAAAACCCTTTGGATTCTCCTTAACTCTGTTGTGGTTCTGTTCGCCGAGCTGGAAATTTTTGTTGGAAACATTTCGTCCCCTGTCTAGGTGACATCCTCAGTGCTTGGGAGCCTCCTGTGAAGCACTTCTGTGGTGTTTCCTCCGGCATTTATAGTGGCCTGTCCCTGCCGCTTCCGGTTGTTAGTTTCAGCTGTCCGCTGTAGTGGCTGGTATATTGGGTCCAGGTCGATGTGTTTGTTGATGGAGTTTGTGGATGAGTGCCATGCTTCTAGGAATTCATGTCGTCTGCACACACGCAGACGACAAGCAACATGAATTCAACTGGGACAACACTACCATTATAGGGCAAGCCAAACAAAGAACAGCCAGGGAATTCCTAGAAGCACGGCACTAAGACAGCTAACGATCCGCATCTATGAATATTAACTAGCCACGAAACGACACGACCAGCTATCCCTTGTAGCCACACACGTAGACGACAAGCAACATGAATTTGACTGGGACAACACTACCATTATAGGGCAAGCCAAACAAAGAACAGCCAGGGAATTCCTAGAAGCATGGCACTCATCCACAAACTCCATCAACAAACACATCGACCTGGACCCAATATACCGGCCACTACAGCGGACAGCTGAAACTGACAACCGGAAGCGGCAGGGACAGGCCACTATAAGTGCCGGAGGAAACACCACAGAAGCACTTCACAGGAGGCTCCCAAGCACTGAGGATGTCACCTAGACAGGGGACGAAACGTTTGCAACAAAAATTTCCAGCTCGGCGAACAGAACCACAATGAGCACCCGAGCTACAAATCTTCACCCAAACTTTGATCTCCTTAACTCTATTTGCCAAAATTACCGCATGTCCCCTTTTTGTCCTCCCGATTTCCCTCTTAAGTATACTCCTACTGCCTTTATACTCTTCTAAGCATTAACTTCATCTATCCGGTCTATACTTGACATATGCTTCATTCCTTTTCTTAACTAAGCTCTCAATTTCTTTAGTCATCCAGCAGTCTCTATATCTACCAGCCTTTCCTTTCACCTTAACTGGACTCTCGTTCTCTCATTTTCCAGCCATCCCTTTACCTGCGAACATCTGCTCCCATTCAGCCTTTGAAAGTTTTTGCCTCATCCTGTCAAAAGTGGCCATTCTCCAATTTAGAACTTCAACTTTTAGATCTTGTCTCTCTTTTTCCATCACTATTTTAAAACTAATAGAATTATGATTGCTGGCCCCAAGGTGCACCCCCACTGACATCTCAGTCATCTACCCTGCCTTATTCCCCAAGAGTAGGTTAAGTTTTCACTTTCTCTAGTAGGTACATCCACATACTGAATCAGAAAATTTTCTTGTACACACTTAACAAATTCCTCTCCATCTAAACCCTTAACACAATGGCAGCCCCATTCTATGTTTGGAAAGTTAAAATCCCCTGCCATAACCACCCTATTACTCTTACAGGTGACTGAGATCTCCTTACAAATTTGTTTCTCAATTTCCCTCTTGACTATTAGGGGTCTATAGTACAATCCCAATAAGGTGATCGTCCCTTTTTTATTTCTCAGTTCCACCAAAATAACTTCCCTGGATGTATTTCTGGGAATGTCCTCCCTTAATACGGCTGTAATGCTATCCTTTATCAAAAATGCCTTTCCTCCTCTGTCTTGCCTTCCTTCCTGTAGCATTTGTATCCTGGAACATTAAGCTGCCAATCCTGTCCATCCCTGAGCCATATTTCTGTAATTGCTATGATATTGAGTGGGTGGCACAGTGGTTAGCACTGCTGCCTCACAGTGCCAGAGACCCGGGTTCAATTCCCGCCTCAGACGACTGACTGTGTGGAGTTTGCACGTTCTCCCCATGTCTGTGTGGGTTTCCTCCGGGTGCTCCGGTTTCCTCCCACAGTCCAAAGATGTGCAGGTAAGGTGAATTGGCTATGCTAAATTGCCCGTAGTGTTAGGTAAGGGGTAAATGTAGGGGTATGGGTGGGTTGCGCTTCGGCGGGTCGGTGTGGACTTGTTGGGCCGAAGAGCCTGTTTCCACACTCTAATGTAATGTAATCTAATCCCAGTCCCATGTTCTTAACCATGCCCTGAGTTCATCAGCATTCCCTGTTAGGCCCCTTGAAATGAAATACGTGCTATTTAATGTATCAGTTGTACCTTGTTCTCTGCTTTGTCTCTGCCTGCTCTGACTGTTTGAGTTGCTTTGGTTTTCAACTATACAGTCTCAGACTGATCTCTTTCCTCACTATCTCCTTGGGTCCCACCACCAGCTCCCGCACCCCCACCTTACTAGTTTAAATTCTCCTGAGCAGCTGTAGCAAATCTCCCTGCCAGTATGTTAGTCCCCTTCCAATTTAGGTGCGATCCGTCCTTCTTGAACAGGTCACTTCTACCCCAGAAGAGATTCCAATGATCCAAAAATGTGAATCCTTCTCCCTTACACCAGCTCCTCAGCCATGCAGTCATGTGCTCTATCCTCCTATTCCTGCCCTCACTAGCTTATAGCACCGGGAGCAATCCAAATATTACTACTCTCAAGGACCTCTTTTAATTCCTGCCTCTCTGTAATCTCCCTTTAGGATCTCAACCATGTCCCTATGTCATTGGTTCCAATATGTACAATAACCTCCTGCTGGCCTCTCCCCCCGCCCTGGGAACATTCTGCATCCTCTGAGACATCCTTGTTCCTGGCAGCAGGGAAACAAGACGCCATTCTGATCTTTCACTGCTGGCCACTGAACCCTACAGGCCTTGAGCTATCCATCAGGTGGGGAAAAACAAATCCAGCCGAGTTAGGCATCTGCTGGCAAGATAAGTTCCTTTAAAGAAGTACCACTCTAAATTAAGTGGGAAATGTCATAAGGTAACCTTGCACAGCTCGCATGTCTGATACAGTTTTACAAAATGGCTTCTTAGCAAGGAGGGCAAACTTTTGATCATAAAATGGCTTCCCGACAGACTGCGTCAGAATGTCTTCAATGTTAGGTTTAAAATCATTTTTAATCTAAGAGCAGACTCCTGCTTTTTATCTTAAGCACTGAATCATTCTATACCTGAGGCTGAAATGTTACCATAAGGTTGCATGTGAACTGATTCATTAGTCTTGAATTAAACATACTTTCTTTTCAGGATTGTGATTCAAATTCAAATAAGACCGAAGATCTGATTAGTTAAAATTGACAGTGGGGCAGTCTGTAGAATGGTCTGCAAAAACAGCAAGTTAAAGCTTCGTCAATATTATCTTTTATAGAGTTTGCATTTCATAACCAGTAATGGCTACTCAAAATCATCAAAGTCTCAAAAATCTAATTAAATTCAGTTCATAGTAAGAAGCACGAAGAGTTAATTTTCTGCTAGCTTTGGTAGTCCTAACACTAAAATGGTCTCTCTCTCATGTCCTTTTTGAACTCTCAAGTCAGGGACCTGTAACAGAAAAGATGTTTTTACTTCTGTGTCTGCCGAGCTTGCAAAGGGTAATAAGAATCCATTATAATTGATAGGCCTGGACTGTCAATTACAAGGCTTTTGATACCAAGGTTTGTTTCGAGGTCAGAATCAAACACTTATTAATTTCACAAGGAAGCAGCTGTGAATGTTATCACTTAGTGTCCTGTTCACACAGATACACTGATGTTCAGGCAAATGTTCTTAATTACTTTAAAGCATCCTGTTATCACTTCTGCATAACTTGGGTTACCTTTTTTTTGAGCCTACCGGCCTGTCAGCTTATTTTCCAGTGCGCAGCAAATGTGTTTGATAAATCAGTATTACATTTTTAGTCTAAATGTTTAAGGACAAGTTTTAAGGCTATAGACTTTCTCACTGTCACATCAGAATTTAGGAGCCAGAGTCAGCCATTTGGTCATTCAGTCCTGCTCCACTGTTGAATAAAATCTGGCTGGGCTGTCAGTTCAACCTGTCTGCTGCTGACATTGTTATTTTACTTTTGAGATTCTTCCACACTTGATGCAACTGCAACACACCAACTTCTGTGAACAAGCAACCAAATTTATTAAGCACATTACAGTCCAAGTTTTCAGGAGGAACCTTTAACACACACCTTGCAGAGTTTACAGGGTCGTGGCAAAAGCTGTCTCTGAACAAAGGAAACAGTCTTTATACAAAACTCTTGACATCACAGTTAGTACTGCTCATAATACAACCCTCAGCCATCCCTTCATAGTCACATGCCACTCAAGATACAATGCAGTGACCACCCCACCTCCAGAAACAATGTAACGCAAATCATCCTTTAATGGTCAAAACTGTTGCAAATCGTTTTTTTGTAACTATTGGGGGGGGTAGTCAAATTCTGACTGTAATGTTCTTATTGATTCCTGGATGAAAATGTAAATTATCCCTGAATGGCAAGGAAATGGCCGTGTAAACCTCCCACATTCCACCGAGAAGACAAAGCTACACCACCTTACCCACCAGGGCATTTAATTTCTTGCAGGTCAGTACAGCAAATTAACTCTTTAATATTTGATTACCTCCTTTTATTATTCCATGTTGACCATCTAGGTGGGGGATGAGAAAAGCACTAGCAATTTATTCATAAGAATCTTACACCCAGTACTTAAGCAAATTATTGACACACAACATACAATGATTATAACAAGAATCACCAGCTTCTGGATTAGTGGTGCTGGAAGAGCACCAGGCAGCATCCAAGGAGCAGCAAAATCGATGTTTCGGGCAAAAGCCCTTCATCAGGAATAAAGGCAGAGAGCCTGAAGCGTGGAGAGATAAGCTAGAGGAGGGTGGGGGTGGAGAGAAAGTAGCATAGAGTACAATGGGTGAGTGGGGGAGGGGACGAAGGTGATAGGTCAGGGAGGAGAGGGTGGAATGGATAGGTGGAAAAGGAGATAGACAGGTAGGACAAGTCCGGACAAGTCATGGGGACAGTGCTGAGCTGGAAGTTTGGAACTCGGGTGAGAATCACCAGCCCTTACAGTAGATAGGATTCCCAGGATCCTCCCAGTAGCCAGCCATCTCTGTTCTTAGGGCCTTGTCTAAAATTATTCAGTTGGTTCTGAAGAAACTGAATGGCACAGGTTATGTTGTATGATTTGTATGTCTATCAAAAATCTTTTGTCCTGAATAATATTAAAGACAATGTCTTCCATTTTCTAGGGTATTAAAATTCCACATTTGAATGAGCCTTTGAAAGAAATGAATTCTCCTCTGTTTTGAAAGGGGAGCAGCTCATTCTTAAACTATGCCCCCTGCAAGAAGTGACATGTTTTAGATATCTACCCAATGCAGTCCCCTGAAGATCTTGTTTTTCAATAAGGGTGGTAAGGTCAGCACTTGGGATCTGTTTTGAATTTGCCTTGGGTGACTGTGGTGAAGTTTGCATGTTGTGTGTCTGTGTGGTTTTCAGCCCGGTGGTCCAGTTTCCCCACAGTGCAAAGATTAACGAGATTGGCCATGATAAATTGTCCACAGTGTCCAGGGATGTGCAGAACAAGTGGATTCGCCATGGTAAATTGCGCACGCAAGTGAATGCAAAGCTCAGCTCACGAAATTTCATAGTCATTTTAACCGAGGTGGTTTAAGAATCTTTTGGAATAATTATTTAGGACTACATTAATAAAGCAAATGTGGATAAATTAAACAAAATTGGCATGGGTTTTTAGCATAATTCGGGTTTAAGTTTGAATATCTCTAGATGCAAGAAGGTTGATAAGAGCAATGCGTTGCTGTCTATGGACTTGAAAAGGTAATTGCCACAGCACTGCACAACAAATCTGAGCAAAGTTATAGCTCATGGAGTAAGAAAAGGAAAGGTAGCAACATGAATACACAAAGCAATAATACTTGAAGGATGTTTGATTCTTGATGTGGAGGACAGAATTTCAAAGTTTGCTGATGAACTTGGAAACATCACGAAGTGAACAGGACAGGGTAGAACTTCAAAGCAAATGGACATGTTGGAGGAAGTGGACAGGTGCAAGATGCAAGTCAATACATAGAAATGTAAAGTTTTTTTTGGGAAGAAAGTGGAGACAATTCTTAAGGGGAACAGTACAAGATATGGCATAAGAAACCTTTTCACACGATATAGTTAGGATCAGGAATGGATTTGGTAAACAGGAGACTGCCTTGACTGATCCATTCCAGAAAGTATTGGATTACCATCTGTAGAGGATGAACATGCAGGGGTCAGAAGAATAAGGCAGAATGTGGAGACAATTGCTTCGTTGGCAAATAGTGCAGTCTGATAATGCTGATGGGAGAAACGTGCTGAACTCAAGCCCCTGCCATGTCTTATTTAATCACCAAAGTAGCTTACTGCTGTCTAAGAATTGAAATGAATTGCTCAATTTATTCAATACACCAAAAATTGTTCAAGAACAAACATTCTTTAAAAAGTGGCAAAACTAAAACAAATTAACCAAGGTACTGTGCAGACTTTTATCCCTCTTAATCCTCACACATAGATGATACTGTTTTGCAGAGTATTGTATGTTTTGAAAACTTTGTGGGAGAAACACCATTGTAGGCCAAAGAGTCCAAACTAATATGACAATAAATTGACTTAACTCAGTTCTTGGTTTTCTGTTGATGAGATCAGTTGCTGTCAAATGCAAAATAACAGAAGATCTTCATAACACATTCCAATGGGAAATTTAGAGCAGTTCTATTTAAAATACAACCTTATTCAAATTTGTTCACTGAAAAAGAGTTTCTGGTTTTCCTTCAAAGAGCTCTTTTAATTTTACTGATAAAAGCTTTCCTCTTACCAGTTTTATTCCAGCTGCTGTTTTTCAAGACAATTTACAACTTTACAGGTCAATGTTCCAAATTCGTGGGCTGTTACTAAGCAGCATCCAACACAGAACTATCCCAAATCAAAATTTTGCCCAAATTAGGCCAAAATCAATCTTTTAATTCAATTTTTGGTTAAACATTTTCTGTCACTTGGCATTTTGTGAACAGCAGACAGTTCCAAGAAGTCACATGGTAAATCCTTTCCAACCCAGGAATAATCCAAATCTCCCATTTTCTAATTCTTGTAGTGCATAAGTTTTTCCAAAAATATTAATGGCTGCATTCTGCAGTGTAAACATTGTTTGGTTTCAGTATAAACAATTACAGCATTTTGATTAATATACAGATTGTACTTAGGTAATCCAGCAGTCCTCGACCAGAAAATTTAATTTAATCTTTTATGGGACCAACAGTCATGCCTTGAAATGATCGACTTGCTAGACAAACTCAGAGGGTAATCAAAAGTCAACCACATTGCTGTGTATGAACTCATAGGTCAGATCAAGTAACAGAAGATTTCTTTCCCTGAAGGACAATGAACAAGAGGGTTTTTAAAATAATTGCTAATTGTTGCATCATAATTAGACTAGGTTTTATTGGAGTTCACCATCTGCTATGATGGTATGTCCTCAAAACATGAGGCTTGGTCTGTGGATCAATACTACCATGACACCACAGCCTCCTGTAATTGCTGGATCACAGGAGTCTCAGTTATGTGTAACATGCGGCTCATGTCTTTACGCGTTTAGAGATTCAGAAAGTTATTGCTGTCAATCATTTTAAAACAAAGTGTTTTTCAATACAGAACCAGTAAAATAAAATAGCTGTGTAACCACCAAAGGCATTTGTTTCTGTGAAGTACTTCATACTTTACGGCTCACCCAGCTGACAGCAAAATGATTGTTTATGTGTCTAAGTACAATTTGAATTATTCCAAATTAAATAAAACTTGTTAGGTAATTGCAATATCCACTCTGGGCATGTGCACACTGACTTCATGACTTAAACAGTAATGTTGCATTGGCCAGAATTGATTTCGAATATACTGCTGGTACCAAACCAGAGTGTGCTGGATGAGGGAGGCATTATCTGTTTTATTCTCATGTTAGAGTCAGTGCAACATTGACATTTGATTTCTATTCACATTAGAGTGTGTGTTGTATCTATACAATGAAGCACAGAGAGTTTGATACCTTGGAGTATTCATTATCAAATCATTAGTGACATTGTTTATCTTTGTCATTAGATACAGGACTCTATACTTTAATAGGATTCAATGTCTTGATTTTCAATTTGTATTTTTGAAAAAAAATAGGTATGGGTTCAATGGCTGCCTGTGTAAGACTAAAACAGGTGATCATTTCATAAAACAGGTGATCATTTCATAAAACAGGTGATCATTTCAAAAGATGAATGTAGGCAAAGTAAGATTTTATTCGAAATTGAGAATATGGCTATATAGATATTTTTAATCAAAATATAAAATGATATCACACACATCATATGGGAATAGATAGAACAACACATCCAATCCAGTCAATTAATATTCCATCCACTGACTTAATTATCAATAAATAATCAGTAGCACTGTCAAGAGATACTCATTCTCAGGTTGGGTGCCTGAAGGATCACTTGATTCTTACCTCCATTTTGATCCAAAACATGAATATAAATGGAATTCCTGAGAACATTTGAGTGCCCTTAACCTCAAACTCTGCAAAACTAAAGTTTGGACATCACGGCCTAATAACAAAAAAAAAGACATCTGTGCCATGCCTTCATTTACCAGACCTAAGCTTTCTTCAGGTGACCCATCTATTGAGTCATACAGCAAAGAAACACATCCTTCAGTCCAATCAGTCCATGTCAAACAAATGGATTTAACTTTTCAGCAATTATTTAGATTCACCAGCAGATTGTGATGGACTAGTAGTAATCCAGAGGGCCAGGCCGATGCAGTGAAGTGGAACAATGCATTCAAATGTCGGCAACTGGTGGAATTTTTGAGTTTTGTTAGTGCAGTAGGCAACACATCAACGTCATTCTAGAGATGATGAGCCAGTATCTTGTCAAATGGTAGACTAGTAATTCAACTCATACTGACATTTTACCAGTGTAGACTGTACAGAACATGCTGTACCACAAGGAAGACATTTGTAAAATTCTGACCTGCTCCTGCCAGCAGTCTCACGATATAAAAGACATATGTTAAATTGTTAGAAACCAATCAGCTGTGAGTGAGAGATCAGTCATCCAGGTACCACTCGGCCACATGCAATGCAACTTAACCAGACTGGATTCATTAACCAAATAAGCTCCATAACTTGTCGATCTTCTGGCTTGATCAAGTGGTTGAATATCAATTTTGAGTATTTATCAAGTCTTGAGCGGGATGCTTCTCCATTGAGCAACAAAATTGGGCAAATCTCCTTCAACACTTAGGAGAACATTAGTTCAAATTCAGATGGCTTATCTTCTATTTGATTCCTGCTCTTACTCGTTCCTTCCTGAGGTGTTTGATAACTTCATCAATGGCTATTTTCTGAGGGTCTTCTGGTGCTTTGGCCACATAGAGTGAAAAATGTTTGATAGCTTCTGACAGGAGCAATTCTGGGTCCACACCAGCAGCAGTCCATGCAGGGAGCCACAGCATCCTCTCACACACTATGGCATAATTTTTGTGCCAATTAACTGGGTGTTTTTTTGCAGTGACCAGCTCCTTATATAACTGAGAAAGCAAATAATGAAGATTAGGATTAGACTTAACAAAGCAAATGGACTTGTAGTCTTTAGTTGGCAAATAGATTCATAGAGTCATAGAGATGTACAGCATGGAAACAGACCCTTCGGTCCAACCTGTCCACGCCAACGAGATATCCCAACCCAATCTACTCCCACCTGCCAACACCCGGCCCATATCCCTCCAAACCCTTCCTATTCATGTACCCATCCAAATGCCTCTTAAATGTTGCAATTGTACCAGCCTCCACCACATCCTCTTGCAGTTCATTCCATACACGTACCACCCTCTGCGTGAAAAAGTTGCCCCTTAGGTCTCTTTTGTATCTTTCCCCTCTAACCCTAAACCTATGCCCTCCAGTTCTGGACTACCGATCCCAGGGAAAATACTTTGTCTATTTATCCTATCCATGCCCCTCATGCTTTTAAAAATCTCTATAAGGTCACGCCTCAGCCACTGACGCTCCAGGGAAAACAGCCCCAGCCTGTTCAGCCTCTCCCTGTAGCTTAGATTCTCCAACCCTGGCAACATCCTTATAAGTCTTTTCTGAACCCTTTCAAGTTTCACAACATCTTTCCGAGAGGAAGGAGACCAGAATTGCACACAATATTCCAATAGTGGCCTAACCAATGTCATGTACAGCTGCAACATGACCTCCCAACTCCTGTACTCGATACTCTGACCGATAAAGGAAAGCATACCAAACGCTTTCCTCACTATCCTATCTACCCGAGGCTCCACTTTCAAGGAGCTATGAACCTGCACTCCAAGGTCTCTTTGTTCAGCTACACTCCCTAGGACCTTACCATTAAGTGTATAAGTCCTGCTAAGATTTGCTTTCCCAAAATGCAGCACTTCGCATTTATCTGAATTAAACTC
>NC_057733.1:22334444-22361013 GCF_004010195.1 Chiloscyllium plagiosum
CTTTCTCTGGATTCTTGTTATCTCATTTCTGAAGGCTTCCCCTTTTCCAGCCGTCCCTTTACCTGCGAACATCTGCCTCCAATCAGCTTTTGAAAGTTCTTGCCTAATACTGTCAAAATTGGCATTTCTCCAATTTAGAACTACAACTTTTAGATCTGGTCTATCCTTTTTCATCACTATTTTAAATCTAATAGAATTATGGTCGCTGGCCCCAAAGTGCTCCCCCACTGACTGATCATAAGCTAAAGAAAGGCAAATACAGCCATCGTTGTCACCTGCCCTGCCTTATTTTCCAAGAGTAGGTCAAGTTTTGCACCTTCTCTAGTAGGTACATCCACATACTGA
This sequence comes from Chiloscyllium plagiosum, assembly GCF_004010195.1. NCBI lineage: Eukaryota > Metazoa > Chordata > Chondrichthyes > Orectolobiformes > Hemiscylliidae > Chiloscyllium > Chiloscyllium plagiosum. The sequence continues at coordinate 22,334,790 of NC_057733.1, forward strand.
ATCAGAAAATTGTCTTGTATGCACTTAAGAAATTCCTCTCCATCTAAACCGTTAACACTATGGCAGTCCCAGTCGATGTTTGGAAAGTTAAAATCCCCGACCATAACTACCCTATTATTCTTACAGATAGCTGAGATCTCCTTACAAGTTTGTTTCTCAATTTCCCTCTGACTATTAGGGGGTCTATAATACAATCCCAATAAGGTGATCATCCCTTTCTTATTTCTCAGTTCCACCCAAATAACTTCCCTGGATGACTGATCATAAGCTAAAGAAAGGCAAATACAGCCATCGTTGTTCGGAAGTGGATCATGGATGAAAACAAAACTCACTTCGTAGGCATACTTATAGAGCTGCACCTTTACTGCCTCCGTTTGTTGTGGATTTTCCGCTAACTCAAATAAGAAGAAAGGAGTCTTCATCCTATAAAGTGCCAAAGTAAATCAGACAAACCCTTATTGACCTGCAATTTCATCATTTTTGATCTAAAACACAAAGTGATATGTTAGAAACTAACATAAAGCATTTCCTGATTTTGAGGGGAGTTTCACACTTCTAACAGCTGTTGAAAGGCTTGATTCTAATGTTAAGAATTTGTTTCCTTGTTCAAATAGCAAAAGGTATTGTACTCATCAATGCCTTTCAGATCCTTAAACATAAAGAATATGCCAAGACCTCCATGAAAAGGTGATAAAAAGTTATGCAATGTCTGATTGTAATCGAACCCTTGGAACCCAGTTATATTCTCATCTATTATGCTGCACTCTGAGGATTAATATACAGTATTGCTAAAATGCACTTTCAGAATTGTATATAGAGACTCTTATATACTAACCAGGATTTTGTATAGCTGTAGTGAAACTTGATCTACTTCATATTTTAGTCTTTCTGATATAAAAAGGCTAACATTCCATTAGCCCTTTTGATTGAAGAGGGGACCCAGTGACTATGCCTTTAGGTACAAATTGACTGGGGCATCCACAGACTTCCTTCGATTCACAACCCTCATTAAGAAAATTCTTCTCATCTCAGTTTCATTTTGCTGACCCTTGTATCCTTTAATGAGAACTGCAGATATATCCTTGCATAAGGAGATCAAAGTATGCAGAATTCCAGACGTGGTCTCACCACAACCCCATGTAATTGCAGTAAGACTTATTTATACACCAATACACCATTTGCCTTTCTAACTAAAGAGTGGGAAGATGATAGATGGATAGGTTTTGAGAGATGTAGTCAGGAGAAAGGTTGCAACAGAGTGGGGTGTAGGAGAGCATGAAGAAAAGGGACAAGAATATCATAAAAAGGGACATCTATTAACATTCTTGTGTTTAATTGATGACAATGCTAACACTAGTTCCCATGTTTGAGAAATGCAGTTACCTTGCTTGCCACATTTCTTCATTTGCTATAGCTTCCCAAGAAGCTGGGTCAAACCTGTAAGAGAGAAACATCTGTTCACACTCTAGCATTTTTGCCCTGCATAGCTCACATCCTTTCTTACATGACTTGACTGGTCAAGATGTTGCAATGTCCCACACCCTTTTTTGCAACTCTAGCTGTGTCTAACAGACAGTCATAACTCTGAACAATAACAGAAACAGTTTTAGGACATAGTACTTATATTGTATTGCCACTGATCTAACTGGACTGAGAATCTAATCATCACCTTTTGATATTTATTGGCATCAACATTATTGAATTTCCCCACTATCAACATTCTGGAAGGGTTATTATTGACTAGAAATTGAACTGAACCAGCCATATTAATTCTGTGGTAACGAGAGCAGGTCAGAGGCTAGTAATTCTGTGACAAGTAACCTGCTTCCTGAATCTCCATCACCTGTCCATGATCCACAAGGTACAAATGATGACTGCAGCTTCAACACAACACAAACTCACCATCTCGAACAAAACACCAGCATCCTTGATTTGCATTCTACCACCTCCTTCAACACTGACAAGCTTCATTACGACAGATGTGTCAAGTCACCTACAATATGCATTGTAGCAGTCCTCCAAAGCTCCTTCAACAGCAGCTTCCAAACCCGTGACCGTGAACACTCCCACCTCCAAATTTTCTCTCCATGCCATACACCTGACCTATTTTGCTGCCCTGTTACTGTCGCTGGATGGAACTTTTGAATTCCCTTCCAAGCAGGACTGTGGGTGTCCCCACATCTGAAGGAAATGTTCGATTTTGAGAGTACAATAATGATTTTTCTTTGGCCTGCACAACAAGTTGACAGCAGGGAAGATAACCTTCCATCAAAGAAAGTCTAAAAGTGGACTTTTTGTCATCTGACATGAAGACAAGAAATGATCATAATTTGGATAGATAGCATAGTTATGGAAGAAATAATGCAGGGCTGGAGAATTAACTGAACAGCTTTTTAAAAACTGATGTGGACTTGAGGTGCCTGTCCTCTAAGCTTTATTATTTGAGCACCAATCCAGTGTTCAATAGCGAATGCCAATTCTGACCATAAATTTGCTTTGATCCTGCAGACGTTGAGAATGAATGTTGCTGAAAAACTAGTTCAAACCAAAGTCTGGATTCTGGATAGAGTCATAGAGAAGTACAGCACAAAAACAGATCTCATCCCATTTGCCAACTGTTGGCCCATTCCCGCTAAACCCTTCCTATTCCTCTACCCATCCGGATACCTTTTAAACGTTGCAATTGTACCAGCCTCTACCACTTCCTCTGGCAGCTTATTCCATACACGCACCACCCTCTGTGTGAAAACATTGTCCCTTAGGTACCTTTTATATCTTTCCTCTCTCACCCTAAACCCACTATTTCTGGACTGCCCAATCCCAAGAAAAAGAGTTTGACTACTTACCCTATCCATGCCCTTCCATGATTTGATAAACCTCTCTAAGGTCACACCTCAGCCTCCGACACTCCAGGGAAAACAGCCCCAGCCTATTCAGCCTCTGCCTATCACTCAAATTCTCCAACCCTGGCAACATCCTTGTAAATCTTTTCTGAACCCTTTCAAGTTTCACAATATCCTTCCGATAAGAAGGAGACCAGAATTACACACAATATTCCAACAGTGGCCTAACCAATGTTCTGTACAGCCACAACATGACCTCCTAACTCCTGTACTCAATACTCTGACCAATAAAGGAAAGCATACCAAATGCCTCCTTCACTATCCTATCTACCTGTGACTCTTCTTTCAAGGAGCTATGAACCTGCACTTCAAGGTCTCTTTGTTCATCAGCACTCCCTAGGACCTTACCATTAAGGTTTATAGGTTCTGCTCTGATTTGCTTTGCCAAAATCCAGCACCTCGCATTTATCTAAATTAAACTCCATCTGCCACTCTTCAGCCCATTGGCCCATCTGGTCAAGATCCGGTTGTAATCTGATAGCATCTAGGATGACAGTTTTATCCAAACTGAATTCAGACCCATATCCATCAATCTTATTTGCAATATTGCCTGACCTGCTACTCAACATTCTTGGTTCTGGATCAGTGGTGCTGGAAGAGCACAGCAGTTCAGGCAGCATCCAACGAGCAGCGAAATCGACGTTTCGGGAAAAAGCCCTTCATCAGGAATAAAAAGCTTTCCTGATGAAGGGCTTTTGCCCGAAACGTCGATTTCGCTGCTCGTTGGATGCTGCCTGAATTGCTGTGCTCTTCCAGCACCACTGATCCAGAATCTGGTTTCAGGATATTTCCTGTGAAAGTAGTGTAAAGTTCATTAACAATATTCTTTGAAGAACAGCGCACATCTGAAGTGAATGGAAAGGCAGTAATTCCAACCTTCAAAAAGAAAAAAATGAATGCAATAACTACATTGGACTTACTTTGTAAACGATACGCTGAAAGTAATTTTAACAAACATGGTACAGGACAATGGAAAGATGTAGAAATGTTATTTCGAGAAGAACAAAATGGTTTTAGAAAAGGAAGTACAAAAAAAACAATTATTTACCATGAGACAAATTTCATAGTAATTATATCACAACAAAACATGCACTGTTAAAGCATTTTCCTGAGTTTTAAAGATGTATTTGACATTTTATGGGATATGGATGCTCTAGAAGACGTACAGGTATTCCCCGCTTTTCGAACATGTGCTTTACACAATTTCGCTTTTACAAAAGAGTTACATTAGTCCCTGTTTTCGCAAACCGTAAGATTTTTGCTTTTACGAAAAACGGCGATACTTTTTCCCATATAAATCAAGCACTTTTGCTTTATGCCATTTTCAGCTTGTGAAAGGTTTCCTGGGAACGATCTATTTTTGGATAGCAGGGGCTGCCTGTACTGTGTTTCTGAGAAACTTGAAATAGAGTCAAAAAGCAAGGAAACAGACACTTTGGTCAAACCAGTCTGTGTTGTACATAATCCCAAAGTAAACTAGTCTCACCTGCCTGCTTCTAGCCCATATCCCTTCAAATCTTTCCTATTTATGAAATTATCCAAATGTCTTCTAAATGTTGTAACTTTACCCATATCCATCACGTCCTCAAGAAGTTCATTCCACACGCAAACCAACTTGTGTAAAAAATTTTACCTTCACGTCTTTTTTAAATCTCTCTCCTCTCACCTTAAAAATTCTCTCCCTCGTCTTGGAAATATGATTAGAAGAAAGAAATTGATTGGATGATGGGGTGACAAAAATATGGAAGGAGTTGAAAAAATAAACTGGACCTCCCACAAAAATATATGGAAGTTGGGCCAAATGATCAAAAAGATAGAGAAACTGAGTTGCTTTGCATGCGTGAAGAAGCATAAATGGTAGAAACTTCCTACAGCACATCGGTAAATATTTAGACAGCAACCGATAATTTCACTGAGGTGAGATAAGGGAAATGCAAAATCATCTGATTAATTTAATCTAGCATGGAAACAACAATAAATTTTGCAATGAATGATCATATTGGAGGGGTCTCCTTACCTGGCAAGAATGTAAATAATCGTAGTTTTACTGATGTTATAGAAATGGGTATACCGTGAGTGAGTGAATCTTTTAGTTCAGAATCTAAAACAATCTTCTGTAATAGGAAGCCAACCACGAAATGGCCCAAATTCCCTGCACTATGACATCCACTGTTCTGCACGATGATACACACCTGCCATACTCCTCTGTCCAGTTGTACATGTTCTTGGTGTGTTGGATCCAACTTTCTGGGCTGAATTGACTGGTAGAGTGAACCAGTTTCTCACAGACCCCCCAAGGCCAGAGAGAATAACTGTGCTTCCAGCTTGGGTCTCCTTCATGCAGTCCTATACACACAAAGATTTCCTTGCTGTAAAACATGCAAGTGTTAAGTGTGAGTGCATCACAGTAGTCAGACAATTCTAATATTTTTAAAAATATAATCCTATCTTCACTTAAACAAAAATAACCAGTTGTGACTGTTGAAATTGGAAATCAAGGACAATTACAGGTTCTAGTCCCATTTGTTTCCCTAATCATACAGTACTGGAGATCAGTGCTGAATAGTGCCACAAAATTCCAAACAGAATAGCTGGAGCTATAATAGTACTGAGCGTTGAAACACACTGAACTCAATAGTGTTAGTAACATTTTGTTTTTCTATAGACAAACATTAGTACTAACTGAAACATTTCACAACTTTGCAAAACAAGTGCCCAAAGACTTGGAACGTCTTGACAACATGGAATTAGATAGAGTAAAGCTCCATCTGCATTGTCCCATCAAACATTCAAGAGCAGGGATAACGTGGAGTTAGATAAACAGTAAAGGTCCTTCGACACTGTGCCATCAAACATTCCCAGATCAGGGATTAGTCACTGAGTGTAGTTGCAGTCTGAACCAGTCCAGTCTAATTTGATTGTTGTACATTTGTAGATATCTTTGCAAGAGTAACACTGCCAATTATTAGCCAGTGGCGATGACTTTCTCTTGCTGTAAATTCATCCTCATTTCTGTCTGGATTGTGGCTGACAGCAACTCATCAGCAATAAATTCCAAACAAACAGTCGAAACAGATTTCAATTTGGATGCCAGGAGTAAAATGCAGAGATATCACACCCCAGTGTCTGTATTTAATATCACAAAGGGCCTGTGTTAAACAATGTACACAGAGAAATCAAACCTCAGGGACCAAGTCCATTCAAAATCAGCAGCAAGGGTAAAATGATTTCTTTGTGGTCCTTTCTGATTTTCTCAGGGAATACTTGGTTTTCAGGGACTCTTTGGATCCAGAGATTTACGTTCTCAACTAAAGTTCTGTAAGCACAAATTTGCAAACTCAAAGCCTCCTTTAAAATGATACTAAAGGAACAAGATATTCTCTGCTGAGCAGGCAGCCAAAACAAGTGAATGGTTTTCCTTCATTTACCACCTTACCAACACCCCACACCTCCTTTGATGACTGATATAAAGAAAACAAGATTTACCATGTCAGACTTTTCTCAATCAACTGGACACCCAACTTTTTCCAGGTATTACAATGTCATAAAAATGTAGAACACACTGACTACAAAAAAAAATGTTTACCTACAAACGGACACAAAGAAAAACCTAAGAGGATAACAAAGAAAGTGGATTTCCCCTACAACTGTTTTCTCCCTCGACCCAGATCTGAATTCTTTACTTAATCCAGCAATAGTTCCTAAAACTGAAAACCAAGTTCGAAGAAGGTATTAAGAAAGGAAGAACACATTTTTTTTTGGTAAAAGTTGAAACATCCAGCTATGAGAAACTATAAAATAATCTGCTTTAGGCAAAGTGAGCAATGTTCCCCAAGAATGCTTTCTCCCTCCTTTCCCAAACACAACCATCTTGTTCTCCCCTTCCAAACCCCAGTTCTCCCATACTATTGCTCCAATCTCTCCAAACACAGGTTATCTCCCTCTTACCCTTCCTGTTTTCACAATCACAGCTTCTGTCTCTACAGCAGCAGCAGAGAAAACCTTTGTTTGGAGGAGTTGGACTGGCAGCTTTTGAGAAAAACTGAAGTCGCTCCTCAAATTCTGTCTCTGAAGCTTCTTCATTGTGGTTAAATGGAAAAACAGCAATGTCTTCTTCAATGCTTGTGACTTGTTTAACACAGTTGTCAAGGGAGCCATATTCAATGGTACTTAGGATTGAGGCTCAACAAATTCAGGAAAGGGCAACCCTTTCTTCCACAGTGAAGGAATACTGGATGTACTTGCCCACCATCCTGGTTTATTACGAGCAGTGATTAATAGATATATGATATTTTATTTATTCATTCACAGTATGTAGACATATCTGACTAAGCCACAGTTTATTGCCCATCCTAAATGCCTTGAGAAGTGGTGACGATCTGCCTTCTCGAACCAAGCAAGAAGCGAGTTCCAAGGTTACAATGCAGCAACAGTTCCAAGTCAGGATAGTGCTTAGTTAGGAGGCGATGGTGTTACCGTGCACTTACTGCTCTTATCCTTCTAAATAGTAGAGTTTACAGGTTTGGCAGGTGCTGTTGAAATTGTATTGCTACAGTGCATGTTGTAGATGGTACACACTGCTGCCAATGTGTGTCAATAATGGAGGGAGTGAACCTTCCAGATGGTGGATAGGATGCCAATATAGCTTGCTAGTTTGTCCTGGATGGTATCAAGCTTTTTAAATATTGTTGGAGCTGTACCCATCCAGCAAAGTGGAGAGTATTCTATCACATTTCTGACCTGTGCCTTGTGAACAGATTTTTTGGAAGTCGGGAAATGAATTACTCATTAGAATATTCTGAGCTTCTAACATGCTCTTGTCGCCACGACATTTATATCACTAGTCAAATTCAGTTTCTGGTCAGTGGTAGCACCCACAACATTGATAGAGAATTCAGTAATGGGTGGTGCTACTGAATGTCAAAAGTAGTTTGCTTATTGGAGTTGGTCATTACCTGGCACTCGTAGCATGAACATTACTTGCCACGTATCAGTTCAAGCCTGAATGTTGTTCATGTCTCGCTGCATGCGAATATAGATCATTTTAATTTTTGAAGAGCTGTGAATGACACTAACTATTGTGGAATCATTAGCAAATATGCCCACTTTAGCACTGTGGACCTTATGACCAGCTGACCACCAGACAACTGAGTTTTCTCCAACCACTGAAGTACAGCTCCAGAGAGAGTGGTTCTGATCAGAGTCTGAACTCAATACACCCAAACTCACTGCATATGGGATTATGAGGTAGAAACTCACTCTCTGTTCTCATTGAGTAGGTGATGCAGGTTGAATGTCACAGTCCCAGCAGAATCCTCTTGAATGATGGGGTTCCAGCGATTTCCCGGGAAATGGACATGTGGTAGGTGCTTGGCTAGTTTTGGTAAATACCAGTTATAGGTCATCATCTGCAGGAGAAATTGCGTTACATTCTTTAATGAGATTCCTCCAGTTGTGAAGCAGCTTTGGTAATAAACTAGAAAAGACCAATCACTATCTTTGGCCTCCTTGTTCCAATAAAGACAAACCTTGCTGATTCTTGCATTCAGTTCTCCAGTAAATTTTACTGATACAATGAGAATAGGTCTGATTAATATCAAACTTTCACCCAAAGAGAAACAAATCACCTTGGGGTAAGAGTTCAGAGTCATTCCAACTCTCTCCAGCCACCCTCCCCCTACCCTGACCCTCCCGTCATTCTTCTTCGAGGCTGGATTATTGATCATCCAACCCAAACAAGGGCAGGCCACAGGGATTCATGTGATTGAGGGGACAGGCAAATCAACACATCCACAATTTTGCTAAAAATACTTTTGTTCGCTATCTGGCTGTTAAATCAAGAGCTTGAACAATTTACATGTAGTTATGTTGCACTGCATGGTGGCAAGGAATGGAGACAGCTTGCAGCTTAGATAGATTGTGCCCTCACTCTGAACCCAGAGGAATAACATGCAAATGGTCAGCACAGGCAGTGTGTCACTGCTTAGACAATTCATTTGAATAGTCTATCTTGCTCACAAATCTCAAATTAAAGCTGAATCTCAAAATACAATAGCTTCCTCAAGAGACTTGAAGATATGGTTTGAGAACATTTTTGAAACTTTTGAATATGATGTTCCTGCTGCCAGTTTGAGAGGACCAATCTAAATTGTCTTGCTCAAACCCCTGGTCACTCCACTCCTACTACCGATCTCCATCAGTCCTCTCTTCCCACTCTGTAAGCCCAACTGATTCACGACAAGTACTGACTATTTTATGTTCAGTTGCATAAATCCATTCAAGGAGAAGTGAGATGAGCAGATGAGCAGATGAGGGCGAAATGGAATAGTGTGTCATGGTGGTAATTTAGATGAAATGAGATGGAAGAAGGCATGAGTGCAGCATAAACATCAGCATGAAATGTTTGTGCCAAATAGTCTGTTTCTGTGCCATACATTTCATATTACCTCCTGATCCACTAGGCTAACATCAGGTCTTTGTCCCTCACAATAATGGAGATATCGCAGGGAATTTCCTGGAAGATCTCCTCGAACCAGAATTGTTGCATTTGGAGGCAGGCTGCCCAACAGATTTCTGGCAAACGTATCCACAACTCCATTATTACTTTGGTCACAGATCCTGAAAAATAATTAGTTCATGTTTCAGAACAGAGCTTCCAAAGAAAATTCTCTCGATCACCTCAAGTCTCGCATTCAACCTTCGATCTAACTACAAAGAACTTTCCAAACGTTCAAAGATCAGAAGCTAGATGTGAACAGTCAGGAAGCTGGCACATGTTTACTTATCAACAATATAACATAAAAGGAATTTTTTTAAAATCAGCGGAGTAATATATTTTAAGTTACAAATAATCATGTGGTAACACAGAACTGGAATACTACTGTAAATGGCATTTTGTAAAAGCATTTCATCTGTCATTCATCAGGGCTATTCACACCAAATACCAGTGTAAAGAGAAAACAACATTTATAGTATGTGGGAGGAGAATGCTGACAGGTGAGCAAGTGGACTCGGATCTCTAAGCACATTATATAAAATACAAAAATGAACAAAATATTGCTTTCACAATTAACTTCACCCACCTATTCACGTCTTATTCATCGTATCCAAGATTTTAACCCTTGCTACAGATGTACATTCTTATTTCTTTCATATTTCATAAAATCATAAATTTTCTAAATCCCAATGCCTCTGTAGAATGTGATCTAGGCAGATCCTAAAATGTGAGCATTTTCAAAATACCAGAACATAAAATTGTAAACTGGTTTATTTGATATGAAATACATGAATACAATCACTACCGTATAGCCTAAGATTCTCCCTGACCTTCATTCATTCTTCCAAGTTTCAAGTATAGCCCCAATCTCAAAATCGCTAGTCCCTGTAACTCTCGCCAGGCTTCTTATAGCATTTCCTCCTCTAAGTCATTTTTCTTCTGCATGAACCTCCTCACATCTCTTCTTTTCCTTCTCTAATAATCCTCAGGCTTTTAAAACCAAATTCAAACTGGTCATAACTATCCTGGATTTTTACCATCCTCTCTTGCACACATCTGCTGTCCTGCCTCATTGTTTCACCATTCCAGTTCCTCAAGAAAAAAAAATAAGGAGGAGAAACAACCTTGCAGTTACATTTACTGTTTGGGTCTTCCGGTCGCCCCAATACATCACAATTAATGTACATTGTCACTGGTTTTATATGAAAATCTGGTAGGAAAATTACACACAGCAATTTCCTACAAATAACAATGAAGTAACAACCATATCATCTGTTCAGCTGGCATTAGATATGATATAAACCAGACACGAATGCAGCATCTTCATATTGGCTACAAGATCCTTGCTTGGACATTTATTTTCTGAAAGGCCACAACAGGCAGACAGGGGTTGGGGGGGGGGGGTCAGTTTAACATAGCAACCAAAATAGGGCACATCCAACATTTTGGAGTATTTTATTCTCTGGCCTGTCAGAGTGGACTTGTAACTACAACCTCTAGTGCAGAATTCTACGATGGAGCCAAGATAACATGGATTATCACCATCTGTAGGCAGATGATTTGAAAATTATTGCTCACCTGTAATTCAGATGGATTTGAAAAGCAATGAGGCTGATGACAAAGAGCCACTCTGCCCAGCACCACAGTGCCTTATTACCAATTATTCTCCGTAATACTGAGGAAACTGAAGCTAGACCACAGCCTGCCAGGACACACACCACCAAATTACTTTGTAACCAGAACCTTTCAACCTGCAGAAATAAAAACAACAGAAATGAAAGTAAATGATATCTCAATTTTTATTGTCAATTTATACTACTGGTACAATGTTGAACTTAGTTTAACTTGTGCAGTTGCCCAGTGAAAGAAGGAATAGATCTGTTGTAATGATTAAGATAAGCTGTTTTTGGGGATGTAATTGTGATTAATCTAGAGGCAGAGAGGACTGTTGACAAGACCCAGAACAAACAGTTTACGTTTTGTGACCAACGTTTGTGTTAATACTCCCACACCATGCCAACTCTCTTTATTCTCCATACTTATGACTGTATTGCCCCCTCTCAAATCTGTGCCCATTTTCCTATGATCCCAGTTATAAATACAAAAAGCATTCTACTGAAAAAGTAATTCACAAAACCCCTTCCAATCCTCTCCTGACTCCATCTCTCTGCCTTTGTTTCTCACCTTTTGTCCGATCATCATGTTCCTGTAACCCACCATTGGAAATTATGCTTAATTTAGATCCCCTCCCTCAATCCTTTACATTTCCTTTCCTTTACACCAGTGTTGTTGACAAACGTTTTGATCATTCCTCCCAATATCCCTTTCTTTGTCTTGGTTTCTTTCCTTCGGACATTATTCTTCACAAAAGATACTATATAAATGCAAGTTACCACTGTTGTTGATTAAACACACTGCATGTAGCTGCGTCTGTAGTTTGTGCAGGTGATTAAGAGCTAATTCCAACAACTCAAATGAAATCACAGGCTGCTTACATGTACAGAAGGCATCCAGTGTTGCAGTATCTCTCAAGCAGTTAAATACAGGGTGTTTGTAACATTGTTATTAGAAGCCAGTGAAATCATAGCAGAGAATCAGTCACTTCACAGAGCTTCTAGATTTTGCCTTGTATTCCCAACTTCTTCTCTCTTTCCCTCCAGCAGATGAGGAACCATAATTCTGCTTTCCATATCACAGTTTATCATGATCATTCCACAGGGACGAGAACAGAGAACTTACCACTGACTATTATATTCCTAGCTGGTTAGATGCTACGACCTTAGCTCCATCCCAAAAATTGTTCCTGAACTTCATCAGTATGTACTGTAGTCGGAGCAAGACGTTTCTGGCACACACACTCACTGCATAGCCACAATTAACAAAGGCCATACAGGAGTCACATTGGACTTGAAATGTTAACTGTTTTGCTGTTCACAGATGTTGCCAGATCTGCTGAGGTTCTTGAGCACTTTGTTTTTATAACAGAATGCTTTGCTGTATTGTTTAACTGTGGAAGCTCCATATTTCCTGTGGCAGGTACTCAGAGGAATGCATTCAGCTCTGGCCACTATGTTGCAAAGTAAACACCTGAAGCATCAGGTGACTGAGTGTAATAGTGATCATTTTTAAAATTAATTATTCTGAAGGTTCACTGGATCCAAAACATTAACTCTGCTTTCTCTCCACAGATGCTACTAGACCTGCTGAGATTTTCCAACAATTTCGGTTTTTGTTTGATTTCCAGTAACCACAGTTTTTTTAAAATTGTATTTGCTTGTAGCAGACAGTCGTTAATTGGACGCTCACTCAAATGGTGGCATTTTTGAGTTAAGGGGTGTTCACTTCTATTGTTTAACTCTAAATAAAAGAAAGACTAAAGATTGGATCTAATCCCATTTTTTTCACCAACCAGCCTTCCAGACAATATCAAGAGACATTGAGCAATGAGGGAATACTTTAAAAGCACAGACACTTCAGCCTTGACAGCAGATAATGGCAGGGGTATGAGAACTGAATTAACATAGCCAGAGTAATCAAGGTTAATCGTGAATCAACCGATGTGTGCAGAACAGGGTAATTGAGGTACAAATCAGTAATATTGGAAAATTTTTCTCCGTACAGAGTGACTATCTCCAGTCTGACTATGGGAGTGAAAACAAAGACTCTGATCATTTGAAATACAGTTGGATATAGTGTAGGGAGTTCTACGGAGGGCTGATGGCATTCATCATTTCTGCTAATCTTTCTAATCACGAAGGAAATGTCAGCTTATGTCATCATCAGTCCCTCAGTGGGAAACCCACATGGTGACTTTCATCCCTTCAGTCTGGTCTAGAATTTATATGTCTCAGTGACAAGAGCAGTACTGGAGCTGAAGCGCTTGCCTGTTCCTGCAAGCAAGTCTTTCACACTCTCCTTTCACACACTCTCCTTTCAACTGATTCTTTCCTGGGTTCACAATGCATCTATATTAAGGGCAAAGCTAGCATGCTTAATTAAGATGCCTGCTCATTAGATTGAGAAATTTTTATATCCATTTCAGAAGAACCAAAATGACATATACTGTCTGTGACTTATAGTGTGTAAATCAATCAGAGGTGCAACCCATGAATTCATCACATATTAAACAATGATCATCACGTTGTCAATTCGATCAACTAAAATTATGGGACACTCACCACTCCAACAAAGAGAGGTTTGCTGATGTCCAAGTTTGCTCTCCAGGAGAAGAACAAGGAGTAGGAGCAGAGCATAACAGTGAACAGCCACAACACTGAACGCTGAGAAAAGTTCCTGTAAATATATACCAATCATAATCCTCAACACAAGCACTTCTTGTAAGAACAACCACCACAAATCTACAAATATAACAAACCAGACAAATGGCTAGCTGTCAGATCAAGTCAACATTTCATTGAATGGAAACACACGTGACAAGGACACTATGGATTATGAAGTCCATAAGGGGAAATGAATCAAACTAAGTCCTGCTGCTTCATAGGTGCATGGTCCTGATGATATTTGGATTCCAGTTAGCACATCTTCCCATCTCTTTTCATTACTGTAAAGGAGCCATTGTATCCCTGTAAATCTAACCTACTTTTCAATCACTCCCAGGCCTGCGTGACATGCCATGCAAGCATATGATGTAACACCTACCTTTTTATCTCCTTTCTTCCCATTGTCAAGATCTAGAACAGATCTCCTTTCAGGTGTAACAAGAAATCACTTCTACTTCTTTCAAGTAGATGTACAGTATTCGCAAATCACAGTGATGTCCACCTTACACTGGATACACCAATTACAAATTAGGTGACCACTTCATAGACAGCACCTTTCAGTCCACGACAATGACCATGAACTTAAAATCACCGATAATTTTAATTCTCCAGTCCTCCTTGGAGCTCAGCTAGCTCCACTGTTCCAATGACATTCAATGGATGGTACAGAAGCAGCACTTCACTTTTCAATTAGGCACATTGTAAACTTAACGTTGAGTTCAGGTCATGATAACTGCTAACATTTTTTCAGACAGCATCTGTGAGCAATGATTCTGCTTCTCTTATTCAGACCTCTTCTCAACTCTTCTTTCTTCACGTCACATTACCATCACCTTTTTTCTACGTCACAATCCTTCTATTATTTAAGCACTCCTGCCTTGCACATATTAAGCATTTCTCCCCTCCACTACTTGTTTACAGTGGCATCTGTAATATTTTCCAGTTCTGGCAAAGGTTACTGACCTGAAACATCAACTCTATTTCTCTATTTCTAAATCCAATGTGCCCGGCTGAGTATTTTCTTTTTAGTTCAGATTCTCAACACGTGCAGCAATTTTCTTTTGATATTTAATTTACTGCTAGTTGTTCACAATATGACTCAATGTACAAGATGCGTAGCTATTGAAGTGAGCCTTATATATGTAGAGCTTATGGGCAGGCCAGAGGGCTAAAGTAAGAGTCAAGAATCAATGGTATCAGTGGTGCCAGAAGCACCCTCATGATTTTCCCTTACAGCTGCTTGTGACCCATATTCACTTGTTGGAATAAAAAGAAAGGTATTGATTTCTCACCCACATCAAATGATTTCTCATCCCATCTCACACAGTGGAGGTTATAAATTAAGCTGCAGTTACCATCACCCTGTGAGAGTGGAGCAAGTGTTGCTGAGTACTTCAAATGTACATTCACCGTGAGCTCTAGGTTATACCTTTTAAAGCCCTGTAGTATGATGGCAGTGAGTGCCAAGATTGCTCCAATTGTTGAAAGTTCATTCTTCATTTGTGCCATCTGAAAACTATGGTGAACAGAAAGATCCAAAAATTAGCTCCGCAAAAGATTAATTTATTAAGATTCCTTCTCTGCTTCTCCTCAGTTGTTCTGTTCAGTAAATCAATACACAACCTGCCCTTTCAATCAGTTCCTTGAATTCATATAACTCTTTTCATTTAAAGTTTATCTTCTGGCAATAAGTATTCTTCCTGCACAATGTTAGTGTCCCTATCTGTAAGCCAAGAGGCCCACTTTCAAGATCTACTTGCTTCAGAGGTAATAACAACATCTCTGAAAAGGTTCATGAGAAAATACCAATACTCTGGCAATCATCAACTGAATGCACTGCAAAGTTCTTCAATCAGAACAAAAAATACCTGCTACCAGGATAGAATGTGTTTTGGAGAGAATTAAAAAGATCTGTACACCAATGGGTGATGTTCCTGATTCAATCCCTCTTTCCAGGTGTATGTATTTTAAACAAGGGTGGGGATTGGGTGGGAAAGGAAAATATTTTTGATTTTGTAGCACTTGGAATTATTTTAAATACATATTGAATTTACGGAGCTATTAGAGTCCAGGCATTGATAATACTTGCTGGAGGTTTTCACCCAAATAGTTATAATGAAGAACAGAAATACATAATGGTTTCTAATGTGAACAGCATGATTCACCCAGGAACCAATACGGTGACTGGGGAGGCACTAAAATAAAACAAAGTAAATGCAGATGCTGAAGATCTGAAACAAAAACAGAAATTGCTGGAGAAATTCAGCAGGTCTGGCAGCATCCGAATTTGTCCTGAAGAAGGGCCACTGGCCTCGAAATGTTAACTCTGCTTTCTCTCCTCAGACGTTGCTGGTCCTGCTCAGCTTCTCCTGCAATTTCTGTTTCCCCAAGCAAACTGCACCACACCTTTTGTTGAAGGCACTTTCTACAATCAGCTGTTGCTCACCTCAATACCTGCAGCAGCCCAGAACCAGACTCAGATTTAGCCTAGAAATAAACAAAGTCCTTTCAGGAAACATTTTTAATTTTTCTGAACAAACAAAGCATTAAAAACAATTTGGTCTTCGGAGATTCTGAGAACGGAGGAAGACTGGTTACCCTGTCCAATCCCTTGCTCTCAATTGGTATCATTACCCTGTCCAATCCCCTATTTCCCTAGTGGGTGCCATCACCCTGACAATAGTATAAGGCAAAGATGTTTTGGAGAACAAGCAAGGTAAATGAACTAGTGGCTCGAGTATTAGAGAGATTGCAGGATGAGTCAGGGATGGAAAGGTTAAGTGTTGAAGTGAGCAACTGAGCAAGAGAGCAGCAGGCAGTGAGGAGAGGAACAGTGCTTTTATTTCACGGAAGAATGAATCAGAGTTGGTGTTGGCGTTGGTGTTCTGCTTTGCAAAGTTATCAGGTACGGGGATGAGGAAGTGGTAACTATAGGGAGGACTGAAAATCAATGACAGCTCCTCATCAGAGTAATATACACAAATACTGAAAAGGAAGGTTTACTTGTACAGGGTTTTTTGGACACTTCTTTACTTCTTAAATTTCTGACACTGGATAAATGCTCACAAACCTCTGTCATTTTCTCCAAGTTTCAAAGCTCAACAGCCTATCTCCTAAAGCTCAGCATGAAACTCGACATTTTAGACTTTACCAAATTGAATGTGCCATACTCCTCCCGCAGCAGGTGAGTGGTGAAGCCTCTCAAAGTGGTCTGGTCTCCCCAGCTCCAACGTGCTCGATTGAGGTAAGACGAGATGGGCAGATAAAGATAAGGCAGCAGACCAGCTCCAAAACACAGGCCTAACCTTGGTATGGCCCTCACAGACATCTCCTGCACATTCAAGATACAACAAAGCACAATGGTATATTTGTGATTCAGTCACAGAGTCAGAACAAAGATACTGCACAGAACCGACATGGGAAAGCAGTATCCAAATGGCCTGGACAGAGAAATGAAAACAAATGCATATTGGAGAAGAATGGGGGAAAGAGAAAGTCTGAAAAAGTCAAAAGAAGAGAAAGGTTAAGCGGAAGGGAGTTATCAGGAGAGAAGTTAAAAAGAGGGTTGTGTAGGACAAGGTTAGAGAGAAAGATAGCGGGGGAGAGATTAAAAGAGTAAAAGACAGGAGATATGAAAATTAGGGGGGGGGGAAAGAGAGAGACTGCAGGAGTGTGGGGGAACAGAAGAATGAAATGACACTTGTGGGAAGGAAATAGAGTGGAAAAGATCAATGTCTTCAGAGAGAAGGTGAAAATGAATGACAGTTGGCAAACATGAGAAGCTGAAACTTGGTTGACATTTTACCTTCTCTCTTTGTAGTCTAAACAACACCCAGGGCACGATGCACATCACATAGAGAACAATGGTATGCTGGTTACACAGACTCAGGCCACAAGTGAATGCTCCCAACAGAGAAAGCTACAATTTGAAACAACACATTATTAGACTGAGTGTAGAGCTTTCCACGTGAGCTAGAAATATTAACAGAAAGGCAGGCAACCTCCTGTCTGGTATTTAACCCCAACCACCAATCCAAAACACTGTTACATGTGCCATGGGATTGTCAGAGGCCAGTCATGGGTTGAAACTGGGCACATCAACAAGAGATTTTACAGGACTCTGCGCTGTGCTATCATCATCAGGTTGAGCTCTACTGAAACAGATCTGGCCCGTGTGAGAGAGCCTTAAAGACAGAAGCAGGCTTCAGATTTTGTCTGGTTGGGCTACCAGTGCCCAAATTTACCCCACACTGTTGTTGATTTTGCTTGGTCATCTTCCTTATTTTCCCTCAAGGCCATCACTTATCACACTGGTGTTCACTGACATATACTGATTCCTGGTCAAATGGCACCTTAATCTAAAAGCCTTGTTTTCAAATCCTTCAACAGCTCATCCCTTCCCATCTCTGTACTATCCTCCAAAATCAAAATCCTCAAAGTACTTATGTCCACCTAATTGTGCTTGTTTCTTCATCTGATTTTAATTCCTTCTCTGTCAGATGACTTGGCTTTAAGTTCTGGAATTCTTGCAGTACACCTCCTCCCTCTCTACTTCACTCTCCTCCTTTAGGACAGTCCTTAATTAGCAGGCTGCCTTTAATTCCTTTTGTAACAGTTTATCCTTGTCCCTTTCATCTCCGGAAACAGTTCATTCTAGAGAGAGTTATTGCTGATTATTTCAATCGCCCAATCGTTAGTAAAGTTTTGGAGTTTACACCATCGCAGGCTAAACCTTTGGTCAAAGCAGCACGGTGGCTCAGTGGGTCGGTATTGTGCCGAAGGGCCTGTTTCCATACTGTAGAGAATCAAATCTAAAGTAAAGATCTTAAATCATCTTATGTGGTTTACTGTTTTGTAATACCTTTGCAAAGAGCCTTGAGATATTTTATTAAGTTCATCTTTTTCAGGTACCAAGTTTTGCAACATTGGCGATCACTGCTGTCCAACCTTCACGGTCTTTACTAACTGCTGATCTCAGTCCCCTTCTCCCTCTCCAGAGCTGAGGAAGAATTATGCCTGAAATGTTGACTCTCTTGCTCCTCAGATGTTGCTTGTCCTGCTGTGCCTTTTCCAGCACCACGCTTTATCAACAGATGCTCTAGAATGAAATGTCACATCTATTTGGGGTGGAGGGTTTCAGGATATCTGGCCAGGCTACAGACAGACACACAATCTTTCTTCAGTCACATACCACGCTTAAAGCAATCTGTTGGTGGAGATCTTTCAGTATAAAATGACACCTTACGTGCCTGCGATGGTGTAAACTCCAAAACTTTACTAACTATTGAGCGCTTGAAATAATCAGCAATAACTCTCTCTAGAATGAACTGTTTCCGGAGATGAAAGGGACAAGGATAAACTGTTAGAAAAGAAATTAAAGGCAGCCTGCTAATTAACCATCCCTGAGAAGGAGGAATCAAAGCAACAAACTCCTGAGAAAGAGGAGACAGTTAACATTAAGTGTAAGGAAGAATAGGGAAACTACTCCTGATAAGAAGGCAAGTCACAGAGTTCTTGGCTCCAGAAGTGTAGTCCATGATGGGGATGAACAGGTCGAAAGGATTACCATTGATGCCACATCAGAAACTTCACAAGAAAGAATTCAACTGCAGGATTCCTCAGTACCAGAAAACAACACAGAACAAGGATTGAACCCTGAACATATCCAGAAACAGAATGTGTTGGTCGGAATTGTTGCTAAATTCTACCATTAAATGGGTAATAGCTAAGTTCAGTTGTGAGATTCAAGTTGCTTCCTTGAGAGGTCTTATTGTGGTTGCTACATGCAATAAAGTTTAAGTAACTATCTCAACATTTGATTGTCTGAGAGATTTCCTAATAATTAGGCAAATTAAAAAGGTAGCTTGTTGTAATTTATACAGAACATGTTCTTTTAATTCTTACCTCCAAACTGAGGAAGGTATTTCAGGTCCAACTGTATGAGGAGAGACTATTGCTGACCAACCTACGCTCCTCTGGAGTTCCGTAACTAACAAGGACAATGAGATGTGTGGTTGCTCAACACTCAATGAAGACGTTCACTGTTATAGACCAACAGACAGAGCTCAGAAATACTCTGAATCAATGACACTTATATGCAATGGATTTCCTAACGATCAATGAGCAGGTCCGCAATTGGTCAATGAACTAGGTATGCAAACACTGTCCCTTTTCTGAATGATTTGGAGATGCCAGTGTTGGACTGGGGTGTACAAAGTTACAAATCACTCAACACCAGGTTATAGTCCAACAGGTTTAATTGGAAGCACTAGCTTTTGGAGTGCCGCTGCAAAAGCTAGTGTTTCCAATTAAACCTGTTGGACTATAACCTGGTGTTGTGTGATTTGTAACCTTTTATGAATGAATGCATGAGCAATGATATTGGGACTAAGGACAGGATGATGATATTTGAATCATTTTTTGTCAAAAGACTTAATAAATTAATACAACTGTTCATTTGCCAAACCCATTGCTAGGCTGCAGCCACTCCTGATCTACTTCACAATAAACAATACTTCAGTGTTTGTGATTCGAAGCCTGTCTCAGCCAATCCCCTGTGAAACACTGTTTGCTGTTTATGGGGAAAGCAAGCAACAGAATATACCTTTGACCTTTCCTGTGCCGTTGCTGCTGTACTGAATCGAACCGTCAGGACCATGAGAAGGCTAACAAAAAAATTGTTCAAGGTGAAAACCTCAGCTGCAACGGACCACTGCCATGCCAGCCGGGAAAAGCAAAAGAGGCCAGCAGCAAGAATTCCTCCAGAGTATGAATTTGACAACCTGAAACATATCAAATGAGATGTCAGAAACATGGGAACAAGAAAAGGCTATTCAGCCCATCCATCCTGAATAGATGATGGCTGATTGATGGCTCAACTCCATTTATTTCCTACTGTGACATTTCCATGACAAAATCTCTATTTTTAATGACTTTAACTAAAACTAATGAAAAGAAAATCAGCTGTCATTTACTAATCGATCACACAGCCATCAGTGCAATTTGAAATAATTCAATTATGCTAAAAACCATGCACACCCATCACCCAACCCCCATTCACTATAATGGATAATTGCCCAGTTTCACTAACACTGACACCCGACCTAACCCTCTGGATGATGCCCGTATAATTAAAGGCATCTGATCAACATGGGCAACCTCTGCTGGTTGACTGGTGAGTTATCAGGGTGTGGGGAGAAATGGGGAAAAGGGTGTTGAATGAGAGAGGGCAAGAAATGTTTGAAGCCTGGCAACAGCCTAAGTAACAGTTAGATCTTCAGCAAAAAACATTAAGTTGAAAGGACACAGAAAGATAGGTTCTGACCTAATGCAACTCTCACACTTTTAAAATGTCTTCATTCTTGTAATTCACAAAACACTAAACCTTTTTTCTCAATTTCTCTCAAAGCGATAGCTAATCCCTGATTTAGCCATTCTTTGAGGCTCTATCCGTAATGTTGAAACCCCATTTAGAGAGGTGAATGGATTCCATTTCTCTTCCCCTCCTCTAATAGTCACAAAAAAGTTGAAATATAAAAAGGGGAGGTGATACTGCCATTATAACTCAGCATCAGAAACAATCCAGTTAGACCTCTCAATTAAGAAATGAATAACTAGTTTATTAACACAAGGTCTGTCATCCTTCTCAAAATATAACACGTAAACAGACAACATCCAAGCCTGAGATTGGTGTCTTAAAAGTACTCTGGTGGAATAACAGTTCAATTCATGAAAATGAATTGTTCACAGATTTCACAAATATTTGTCTGTCACCAATGCCATTTTACAAATATGCTGATAACACTGGGGTCTTCCTGGATCAATTACAGCTGGCTGTGTATATCTAGAATTTTCAGTTTCTAATCGAGATATTCAGCATCCAGAATATTTTGCATCTGCATATATTAATTATGTTGATGGAAACCAAGAGCAGCAGAACAATAGTGAAAGATTCAGTGAGTGGATAAAACTTTGACAGATGTTCAATGACCAAAGAAAAAGACAGGTCATCTAGTCTGATCCAAAAAAAGGTGAATCAACTTTCTATCAAGGAGGAAAGATGGAACAGTGCAGGAGCAGAATGATTTTGGAATTTGAGTACAAAAAAAAATTCATAAGGTTGTACTCAGGCACAAAACATAATTTCTGAATTGAATGTTAGCACTTACCTGAAGGAGACTGGAATAATGCAGGAGTTGCATAGAGCTCAAATATAATATGTCTGAAGTAGTGCATTTTAGTATTGAGTATCCCAACTCAGGAAAGTCATACTGGCCTTGTGTTTATATAATAGCTTCAACATAGCAGCTTATCCACCTCCCAGGAGTGATTGAACAAACAATACATCAGTGTCAAAGGATTTCAATCATGAGGACAGATATTTTGATTGGAGTTATATTTCCTTAATTGAGATGCTTATAGTTACATTAAGTTTATTGCATTAAGATTGCAATCGAGAACAAGACAACGACTAGGAAACATTGCTTCCATTAAGATTGGTGGAAATCTGGAACTTTACCCCAATAAGTGTGCATTGCATCTGGAGTCACTAAATAATTTCAAATCAAGATTGACAGCTGTGTATTGGCTAAGCAAATCAAGGACTATGAAACCAAGGTTGGTGGACAGAATTAAGATATTGATCAGTTACAATTTAATGGAATGGAGGAATAAGTCAGAGGAGCTGAATGACCTCCAAGTGTCAGATAACCTGACTGAAATTCTGATAGGAGTGCCTGTCGAGATAGAATAGGATCCTCTCTTGGACTCACCTACCAGCCGCCTCAAAGAGTAGTGGGGCTGTGGCTGCTCCCAGCAAAGCATTCAAAACATTGACTCTGAAAACAGGGGAGCCCAGTGGAAGAATGGTCATTGCCAGCCTGGCGAGGATAGTGAATAATGGGTATCCAGGAGGATGTGCCACCTGAAAAACAAGAGGCCAATGACCACCCAAATCATCCAAAACATAACATGTCCAAAACCATACCTGATCAAGCAACAGCAGCCTGTACCCACCCTTATAGGACGACCATTCTGGTCAAATGCACCGAGAGAGGAGACAGTCTTTCGTGGGATACAATTTACCACAGTACCAAACCCTCACCAGGTCAGCATGGAAAAAAAACCAACCTAGACTTCTCCACTTAATGCTCACTTAACCCACATCTACTATTGCCATTTCTTACAACTTCCATATCCCAAGATCTTGACCAATAATAAGGTCAATCACTTCCTTCTGCCTTGTCCACTTAGTTTTTCTTTCTTTCCCAAACCCAAAATGCTCAACATAGATTCCTAGGAAAAAGCTCCCTGAGCTGTGTTCCAAATTTCCAGTGCCCTGATTTCTGGGTTACACACTGAATAGTCAGTCAGCTCATCCACTGCGTTGTATCTCTTGCAAGCCTCACTGTCTTGCTGGTCCACTTATTTTCATTCCCTCAAGTCAGAGGACTTCAAACTCAGCACATGTAGCACAACTTGTCAGATCATCTGGCATGGAAGAGGTGAAAGACTTGGAATGGTAGCAGCAGTCAAGAGGGAAATAGAAGCTAGGTTGAGACCATGCCTCTTACATTGCTGCCAGTACATCAACCTCTTAGCCTGTCACCAGGCACCAGTTACCTGCTCCTACCATTTTTCAGTTTTGTTTTTACTTTATCGACTTGACTTCCATGAGATCCACCTAATGATCCCTGGATTTCCGAGGTCCCTCATTAAACTCAGTGTTCACCTGTTTCATGCACCAGCCACTCTGCATTTAACTCATAGTAAAATACCATCTCTGTCATCAGCTCACTCTTCACTCTTTCATTCTCTTATAGCCCTTCACCTCTAAACTGCTTTCCTTCAAACAGCTCACCCCAACTTTCCCGCTTCCATCCCATGTCTTCAACCCTTCTTGAGCTCTTGGTGCTCCTTCCTATCCATCACTCCCTGAACCACCCACCCAAGGGGCAGTATCTCTTTCCTCCTTGTCACATCTCTCTCATTGTCCAACATGGGCCACCTCTCAGTTTTACTTCCAATCCAAAACAGAGATAAAAGTCACCATTAACAGGATTCTCTGACTCTACACCAGGAATTGGGGAAATCTCACATCTTTATGCTTGCTTGCTAATAGCATGCTGGCCTTCATAACAAGAGGGATTGAGTATAGAAGCAAAGAGGTTCTTCTGCAGCTGTACAGGGCCCTGGGGAGACCGCACCTGGAATATTGTGTGCAGTTCTGGTCTCCAAATTTGAGGAAATACATTCTGGCTATTGAGGGAGTGCAGCATAGGTTCACGATGTCAATTCCTGGAATGGCAGGACTATCTTATGTTGAAAGATTGGAGCGACTGGGCTTGTACACCCTTGAGTTTAGAAGACTGAGAGGGGATCTGATTGAGACGTATAAGATTATTAAAGTATTGGACACTCTGGAGGCAGGAAACATGTTTCTGCTGAAGGGTGAGTCCCGAACCAGAGGACACAGCTTAAAAATACGGGGTAGACCATTTAAGACAGAGATGAGGAGAAACTTCTTCACCCAGAGAATGGTGGGTGTGTGGAATGCTCTGCCCCAGAAGGCAGTGGAGGCCCAGTCTCTGGATTCGTTTAAGAAAGAATTGGGTAGAGCTCTCAAGGATTGTGGAATCAAGGGTTATGGAGATAAGGCAGGAACAAGATACTGATTGAGGATGATCAGCCATGATCATAATGAATAGTGGTGCAGGCTCGAAGGGCAGAATGGCCTACTCCTGCACCTATTGTCTAATCCCATTCTTTCCCCCCCAAAACCCTGCCGTTTGTTCAAACTGACTCTTGAAACCATAATCCCATGAGTTATGTCCCTCACCCCCCCGGGAAGGGGATCTGGGTAAAGGAATAAAACGCCCAACTTCAGCTTTTCACATTGTACCAGGGTCTCTCAATCACCGGCATCAACAGAGAAGCTGCAGGAACTCACTCACCCCCAGTTCGCAGGCAGCAGTCACCAGCTCTCCTGTGGGAACAACAGCAACATCACAGTGACTGAGAGGAGCAACACAAAAACAACAACACCCAATTTCTCACAAACTCTTCCCCTCCCCCCGGGCTCAGCACTCACCAGAGTCACCCCCGGGCACCGTGCGCTGTACTGTCCGCAGATAGACAGCAGATACACCACCGAGAAGGAGCAACGGGCCGAAGCCCGACCCCGGGCCGCCGCCGTTTCCAGGGAAACCCATGGAAACCAGGGACCCGCAGCACTTCCGTGAACACAGCACTATGGGCAGTATTAGGCCGACAAAAAAACCTTAAAGGGGAGGGTATTAAAGAGCCCTCAGCATTTCCAGTGGCAGACACAATAAATAGCAGCTTGGCAATTAGCCAGAAAATTTAACAGTTACAGTGAGGATGACACTACTGCCCCTAATTCTGAGAAGGATTAAAAACATCAATATCACAGCCAAGCTAAAGAAAGTTTCGAGTGAACTAAATAGTAGGAATTGGCTGTTGTCACTGATTCTCACCCATAGGTGTCAATAGCTAGGCAAGATTTCACTTCTCCTTGCACACCAAGGAATAGAAAGATTGTGGGAGAGAGAGAAAGGCAACCATAATGATCCTGATGCAGGCTTCAATTAACAAATAGCAGGGGAGCAGCATGGTGGCTCAGTGGTTAGCACTGCTGCCTCATAGCACCAGGGACCTGGGTTCGATTCCTACCTCAGGCAACTGTCTGTGTGGTGTTTGCACATTCTTCCCATGTCTGCATGGATTTTCTCTGGTTTCCTCTCACAGTCTGAAGATGTCCAGGTCAGGTGAATTGGCTGTGCCAAATTGTCCGTAGTGTTCAGGGGAATGGGTCTGGGTGGGTTACTCTTTGGAGGGTGGGTGTGGACTTGTTGGAAACAGGCCCTTTGGCCCAACAAGTCCACACTGTAGAGAATCTAATTTAATCCCAGACCTGGATTTTAACATTTGGACCAAGCTCAGATGCAGACCCCTGAGGCAGTGCCCACGCCCCAATGTATTCATTTGCTGAAGGTCAGTAACATGATCCTGACATGTGGACAACAGTTGACGAGCAGCTCTCTTAAATAGTCTCATCCTGAGGTTTCCTGCATATAGGTGTATTTAGAGCTGGAAATGTGTTGCTGGAAAAGCGCAGCAGGTCAGGCAGCATCCAGGGAACAGGAGAATCGACGTTTCAGGCATAAGCCCTTCTTCAGAAATGGGGAAAGTTTGTCCAGCAGGCTAAGATAAAAGGTAGGGAGGAGGGACTTGGGGGAGGGGCGTCGGAAATGTGATAGGTGGAAAGAGGTCAAGGTGAGGGTGAAAGGTCAGACTGGGGTGGGGGCGGAGAGGGCGGGAAGAAGATTGCAGGTTAGGAAGGCGGTGCTGAATTCGATGGATTTGACTGAGACAAGGTGGGGGGAGGGGAAATGAGGAAACTGGTGAAACCCGAGTTCATCCCTTGTGGTTGGAGCGTTCCTAACCGGAAGATGAGGCGTTCCTCCTCCAACCGTCGTTTTGTTGTGGACTGACGATGGAGGAGTCCAAAGACCTGCATATCCTCA
>NC_057733.1:22361742-22432669 GCF_004010195.1 Chiloscyllium plagiosum
TGCAATCTTCTTCCCGCCCTCTCCGCCCCCACCCCAGTCTGACCTTTCACCCTCACCTTGACCTCTTTCCACCTATCACATTTCCGACGCCCCTCCCCCAAGTCCCTCCTCCCTACCTTTTATCTTAGCCTGCTGGACAAACTTTCCCCATTTCTGAAGAAGGGCTTATGCCCGAAACGTCGATTCTCCTGTTCCCTGGATGCTGCCTGACCTGCTGCGCTTTTCCAGCAACACATTTCCAGCTCTGATCTCCAGCATCTGCAGACCTCACTTTCTCCTTATAGGTGTATTTAGCCAATTTAATTCACTCTATGTGATACCAAGAAACAGTTGTATGCACTAAATGCAACAAAGGCAATGGGTTCTAACAATATCCCAGAAGTAGTGCCCAAGACCTATTCTTCAGAACTAAGCATGCATCTTGACAAGGTGCTCCATTACAGCTGCTACACTGGCAATTGTGTCACTGTGGAAAGTTGTTCAAAGATATCTGTCCAAAAGATGCAAAAGAAATAAAAATGATTAATTATCAGCTCATCTCAGAGAAGGCATGAAAAGTATCTTTGTGCTGTCAAGTGGCAATCCAACTTGCTGACCAATGTTCACTTTAGATTCTGCCAGGGCCACTTAGCTCCAGATCTAATTACAGCCTAGGCCCAATGGATCAAAGCCTAATTATAGTGGTGAGGTGAGTGACTGCTGTCCACATTAAGGTAGCATTTGACCATGCCAAGGAGAATTAGGAAATATCATCAGAGGTTGGAGTCATATTAAGCACAAAGGAGGAAGGTTGTGACTGTCGGAGGTCAATTGTCTCACCACTCCACTGCAGGACGTCACAGGAGGAGTTTTTCAGGATCGTAATTTTCAATGGCCTTCCTTCCATCCTATGGTCAGAAGTGGAGAGGTTCTCTAATGATTGCACAATGTTCTGCACAACTCACGATTCCTCAAATACTGAAATAGTCTGTGCCCATTTGGCAATAAGATGTAGACAACATTCAAGCTTGTGCAGTTGAGTAGGAAGGAACATTCATGCCACACAGGGATTTCAGTAAATAATGATTTCCAACAAGAATCTAATTGTCTCCCACAGACGTTCAATGACATTACTGTCACTGAATCCACCATCATCAACATCTTGGTTTTAACCATTGACCAGAAACTGAACTGTGAGAAAATGAGGACTGCAGATGCTGGAGTACCAGAGTTGAAAAATGTGGTGCTGGAAAAAAACAGCAGGCCAGGCAGCATCCGAGGAGCAGGAGAATCGACGTTTCGGGCATAAGCCCTTCTTCAGGAATGAGGAGAAAGTGAGGACTGCAGATGTTGGCGAGCAGAGCTTAAAAATGTGTTGCTGGAAAAGCACAGCAGGTCAGGCAGCATCAAAGGAACAGGAGAATCGACGTAGAAGGGTTTATGCCCGAAATGTCGATTCTCCTGTTCCTTTGATGCTGCTTGACCTGCTGCGCTTTTCCAGCAACACATTTTTAAGTTTCTTCAGGAATGAGGCTGGTATGCCAAGCGGGCTGAGATAAAAGGTAGGGGGGAGGGAATTTGGGGGAGAGGCGCTGGGAATATCGTATTACCAGCGCCTCTCCCCCAAATTCCCTCCCCCCTACCTTTTATCTCAGCCCGCTTGGCACACCAGCCTCATTCGTGAAGAAGGGCTTATGCCCGAAACGTCGATTCTCCTGCTCCTCAGATGCTGCCTGGCCTGCTGTGTTTTTCCAGCACCACATTTTTCAACTCAGAAACTGAACTGTACCAACTACATAAATACTGTGGTAACAAGAGCAGGTCAGAGGCTAGGAATTCTGCAGCAAGTAATTCATGCCCTCACTCCTCAAGGTATGTCCATTATCTATAACACATGAGTCAGGAACATGATGAAATACTCTTCACTTTTCCAGATACATGCATCTCCATCAACACTCAACACCGTCCATGACAAAGTACCCTGCTTGATTGATACCCTATCTACCAATGTAATCATTAATTTCCTTACCACAAAAGTACACTGGCAGAAGTCTGTACCAGCTATACGATGCACTGCAAAAATCTGTCAAGCCTCCTTTGACAGTCCCTTCCAGACTCATACTCTTGCCACTTGAAAAGAGAAGGGCAGCAAGGAAATGGTAACAGCACTTTCTCCAACATACCGTCCTTACTTGAAACATCCTGCCATTGATTGATTTTCACAGTGTCAAAATTCTGAAAATCTATTCCTAACAGTATTGAGGAAGTATCTACATCATGTGGACTACAGTAGTTCAGGATATGGCATTAGGGCTGACCTACAGAGCATTTTCTTCCTTGAGAAAGACAGGTGCAAAGTATTAATTTAATAACTCAAACTATGCCCCCACTCTATACATAAAATACCCTTTTTGGTCCATATTTAATTGACTCCTCCATTTAGCTCCCTTTTAACTACATAAATGCCAGTCGATGACTTTAAGGTTCCCTTATGTTGGCTGCCAATCTCTTTTCATACTCTCTCTTTGCTTCTCCTATTTGGTTTTTGACCTGTCTGAACCTTGTACATTCAGCCGGTGCTCCATTGTATTATTTAATTTCCATCTGTCACAAACACACTCCTTCATCTCAATCTCTATTTCTGGTATAGAGGCAGCTCTTAATTTGTTAGGTTTTCACCTGATTGTTCCTGTGTCCGAACTATCTCTTGTATTGAGGTATTACATTAGTTAGTCAATTTTTTCCCTGCCAATCTTTGAATTCAATTTAACTGGGTCAGTTCCAGAGTCGAGGGTGTGGTGCTGGAAAAACACAGCAGGTCAGGCAACATCCGAGGAGCAGGAGAATCCATGTTTCGGGCATAAGCCCTTCATCAGGAATAATCATCCTCACTTTCTCCTGGGTCAGTTCCATTCTTACCCCAGTCCCGGAATGACTTTCCACCAATTAATTATTCTTGTTCTGGATTATCCCTCGCCCTGTTTAGTAAAGAAACTAAACTCGCTGTTTGATGTTTGCTGCCTCGGATAAGCCTGGCGCTGTCCCTTTAAGAGGTGGGTTCAAGGGGAGCTGAGCGGTTGGCCGTTGCACTTTGCGGCTGCGCGTGGTATGAGCGGTGCGGGCCCTTTAAGAGGTTTACCTGGCGGCCACACCTGCCGGCCTAGCGCCAGGGGGCTCGCCTTGTGAGCGGGGGAAGCGAGGCAGTCAGTACCACTCCGGAGCTCAGGTAAAACCGGGAGGGTCCGAGAAGATCGGCGCGGCTTGGGTAATCCAACCACACCCTCTCTCTCACCACCGGCGAGGAAACCTGCGGCTGTGAGCCGCTCTGGGCCCGGGGTAGCAGGCTTGCCCTGGGGTTCAATTGCACAGCCATGAGCGGGGACTGAGTCAAGCTTACTACAGGCACGGGAGATGGCGGCTAGTCTGGTTCCCGTTAACCAGGCCAAACTCAATATGCATATTTGTGCTGACCAGACGATCAGTAGTTACTAATTATCTTAATAGTAGGTAATTGCTTGGGTAATGGACAACTACTTGTGTAATGAATTACAAATCAGGTTCGCGATCAACTGGATAATAAAACCAGATTAGTATTTTTTTCTTAAATGAACTTGTCCAAAAACGAAGTTGCACACCTAGAGTGGATGAGATTTGAACCTGGGCCCCGACTCATGGGTTTGCACCACATCAGCTCTCCCAGTTTTGTCACAAAGTAGTTGCCAGATTGTTGACATGACTGTAATCCCAAATCTGTGCTTTCGTTTCCCATAAGTCCATGTGTGAATTCCGTCAACAGGTTTCTGCCCTGCCATCATACTGAAAGTGGTTTTATGATTTGTAAACTCCAATGAACATTCGTTGTCCTGTTTTGACCTTGTAGGTTTTTGAAAAGATTACCATAGAATTTTACTCCAACTTGTGTTTATTGAGCTATTAGAGATGTATAATAGTGGGACTGTACTTAATAATTCTGTTTTGAGCTAACAAGTCCCAGCTTGACAGGTGTTTAAAATGGCATTTTTTTCCTGCTTCAAGGTGATTTCTTCTCCACACCACCCCCTCCCAATCATCTAATCTTAGCCCCTTTTTCTTATCTACAAGTTGCCCTTGTAGTGTCTGAAAATGCAGCATTGCTTTTTATGTGTGCTATATCCAGTTGTACTTCACCACTATAACTTTTTTTTCTTGATTTGCTTTAAATTATGATATCAAGTACTGGATACTGCATATATACGGGGATGTGCTATGCCCAGAAAATGACTGAGCAACTGGATGGCACATGGTGTATAATAGAGTCATAGAGATGTACAGGA
Organism: Chiloscyllium plagiosum; assembly: GCF_004010195.1. Taxonomy (NCBI): domain Eukaryota; kingdom Metazoa; phylum Chordata; class Chondrichthyes; order Orectolobiformes; family Hemiscylliidae; genus Chiloscyllium; species Chiloscyllium plagiosum. The sequence continues at coordinate 22,366,035 of NC_057733.1, forward strand.
TGGAAACAGACCCTTCAGTCCAACCCATCCATGCTGACCAGATATCCCAACCCAATCTAGTCCCACCTGCCAGCACCTAGCCCATATCCCTCCAAACCAATTGCACCAGCCTCCACCACTTCCTTTGGTAACTCATTCCATAGATGTACCACCATCTGTGTGAAAAAGTTGCCCCTTAAGTCCCTTTTATAACTTTCCCCTCTCAACCTAAACCTATGCCCTCTAGTTCTGGACTCCACCCCAGGGAAAAGACTTTGTCTGTTTATCCTATCCATGCCCATCATAATTTTGTAAACCTCTATAAGGTCGCCCCTCAGACAATGTTGGGAAATAAGGTTATTCTCTTTAGTTTTAAATATTAAATCATACTACTTGAGTGATTTTTTTTTTTCTAAGAAGTTTGGCTGTCTGTACAAGGCATGTCGAACATTGTTTCCGCTATCATCTACAAGTCAATGAGGCAAATGGTGTGTTAGTATTTGTTGCCAAGTGAGTTTGAATACAAGAATTGAAAAAGTCTTGATACAATTATAGAGGGCTCTAGTGAGACCAGACCTGGAGTACTTTGAGTAGTTTTGGGCTTCATGTTTGAGGAAGAATATATTTGAATTGAAGGTGGTTCAGCTGTTCTTGGGTCTCTTTTTGTTTTCTCCAGGAGGGAGGGGAGTTTTGATACCCACAACTCCATTGTGAAAGTTAGGGCAAGTATACATGCTCTCTAATCGTAAAGATTTGTAAAACTCTTCCTTGCTAAATGACATTTCAGTCTATTACATTTATGTACTGTCAGATCGAAGCTTGTATCAAGAGTGCAGAAGTATGCAAGCTAATCAAAATTAATTCAAAAGAGCAAAAATTTTGTTTTGTAACTAGATGTTGGGAATCATCAGCAGATCTGGCAGTATCATTTCTGATCATGTCAGGCAAGTTCTGGTTGAAGGTCAAGGGTTTTAAAAATGGCAGAGACCATACAAAATCCCATTATTATCTTGAATTTCAAAAAAATGGAGTAGCTCGCAGATTGCGATCAGTTTGTGTTGGTTTAAAACGCAAGGTTGGTTTTTTTTGTGTGATCTACATGTAATGCTGAAGCAGTCAAGGCACAGTAGAATCACAATTTTTCCTTCTCTACTGTAGCCAAAATGTTAACGCAAAGTTATCTTCCCAGTTGTCTTCAGTGGGTCTGGAGGATATTCGGTTCGTTTGTTAATAGGGTTCTGGAGGCTATTTGGAACTTGTGCTTCACTAGTTTTCTCAATACAGCGTATTGTCCAATCCTGGGCATTTCTCAGTCTGTGCTGTATTTGAATATTGATAACTCTTAGCTGTGAATAGTGCTGTACTTTGAGCAATTATTTGTGAACAGGGTGTCTAGGACCCTGCAGACTCCTCAACCAGTGTACACAATATTAACTTACCCAGGACCTTAGCATTTATCAGGAAAGGACTTCACTGCATGAGTCCTCAGTCAGTGAACCAGGTCACAACTTTATTTGAAGACAGTAACATTTATGAGTTAAACTTGACACTTTTAACAACTCTCTTTTGTACTATCCAATTCTTTTAGAAGCTTAAAATGCTTCCCAGATCCTCATTTGCGAGTCTGCCAAACTATTCAATATGTTCCTATTCATGAATTGATTATCTCTCTGGTCAGAAGGCAAGCTGCTCTGGCTACAGCTGTATCTCGATGTACCATTAGGCTAGAGTGTGGGGTTACCTCCAGTCCTGCCGTGTGAATTCTTGTAGTCTCCTGGCTACCTTCTGGAACTTGACAAGAAATTGACCCATCAGAGATAAAATTAATTGGCTTTATCACAGTGAAATGCTGCTGTGGTTCTCTGCCCTGCTTAACAGTGACCCTGTTATGTCTGCTCTTTGGCCTTGAAGGGTGGTTTCATCCCACAGTATATACCTGTTCTTTTGTCTTACTGAAGTATGTCTGCCCCAATAGTGGTGTTTGTTTGTCAGGAAGGTTTGAATTGCCCTTTTATGCTTCCTGATGTGTTTTGATACCTCTCTGGTTTCAGTTGTCTGGGCTAGGATCTTGCATGGACTTGTCCTTAGGCAGAATTATCACTTGTCTGTCTTGGCTCAAGCATTCCCAGCATACTTTGCTTTCTGGCCAATTTTGATCCCCTATGTATTTCACGAGCTGTCTGTATTTCTGGTATCCCTTCTTAAATGATCTTTATTTCACTTGAGCAGTCGCAGGCTGCTCGAATCTCCACATACGACTTTATGCTGAAAGAAAAGTAATCGCTTTGAACAATGTTTGAGGTGTTGTGTGGTGCAGTGTTAATGTCCCTACTTCTGAGCCAGTAAGCCTGCATTCAAGTCCCATCTTCTCCAGAGATGTTCAGAGATGGATTATACATGTTGATTTTCAGAAGTATCTACACTTTTTTTTTAAAACAAAAAACTGAGGAATTCTGGCAGTCATGTCCTTGCGCAGATATATGATCTCCAACAGCCATAACCATCTTCCTCTGTACTTGAGATGACTTCAGCCAGCAGAGTTACCTCCGATTCCCAATTGACTCCAATTGTGTTGCAACTCCTTGACATCAGGGCAGCATTTGCCCAGGTAAATCGCGTCTCCTCTAGAATTCAGCATTTTTTGTTCCTGATTGAACTCTGAACTCTGGCTCTAATGAGATCAGGAGCAGAGTGGCTCTGACAGAACCCAAACTGAGTTTTGATGATCCGGTTACTGTTAAGCAAGTGATGTTTGATAGTGATTCCATTACATGGATTGACAGTAGACCCAGAGTTTTTGGCAGGATTGTGTTTATCTTGCGTTTTGTATACAGGACACACCTGGCCAATTTTCCACATCAGGTAGATGCCAATGTGGATGTAGGTTTGCTTGCTGAGCTGGAAGGTTTGTTATTGGATGTATGGTCACCAAACTAGGTAACTACTTCAGTGTGCCTCTGGATGAAGCCCGCTTTCTATTTATATGCTTGGGTTTCCATGGGTTGGTGATGTCATTTCCTATGGTGATGTCATTTTACTTTTTTTTCCTCTCTGGGTGGAAAATGGGATCCAAGTCCATGTTTGTTGATAGCGTTCTGGTTGGAATGCCATGCTTGTAAGAATTCTCATGTCTCTCTTTGACTTGTCTGAGGATGGATGTGTTTATCTAGTCAGTGGTGTCCTTCCTCATCTGTATGTAAGGATACTAGTCAGAATGGGTCGTCACGTTTTGTGACTAACCGATCATGTATCCTACTGGCTAGTTTTCTGCCTATTTGTCCAATGCCGTGTTTGCTACAGTCCTGGCATGGTATTTTGTAAATGACATTAGTTTTGCTTATTATCTGTATCAAGTCTTTCAAGTTAATGAGCTGCTGTTTGTGTGTTGGTGGATTTTGTGGGCCACATGATGCCAAGGGCTCTGAGTAGTCTCTCAGTCGTTTCTGAGATGCCTTTGGTGTAGGGGAGAATGGCTAGGGTTTTTGGATGCGTTTTGTCCGCTTGTTTGGGTTTGTTGCTGAGAAATCGGTGGACTGTGTTCATTGGGTATCCGTCTTTTTGAATATGATGTATAGGTGATTTTCCTCTGCTCTGCCTGGTTCCTCTGTGCTGCAGTGTGTGGTGGCTCGTTGAAATGCCAGTGTTGTAGCTGTATTGGAACAGCTTGGCTAGGTGCACAACAAGTTCGGGAGCATGTGACTTCAGAGCTGTTATGAACTTGATTGTCGATGATGTACATTTGAAATGTGGTCACCACTGTGGGAAAGAAAACACTGCAGCCAATCTTCTGAGCAATATCCCACAGTCAGCCTTAGGATCATCACCAGAACATCTATTTGGTTTGAAAAGAATAAATATTGTCAGGGCATTTGTGCTTGTGCTAACTCTCTCTCTCTTGCTCTTAGTCAAAACAGTGTCTTGGGTCTTTACCTCAGCCCTCTCTAGCCTCTAGTGAACATCAGCACCTGTCAATGCAGCAATGGGAATGACAATTAACATCTACGATTCCCATGCTTGCCATTTATGCATTTATTTCGCACTTCTTTCTCTGTAAGCCATGCCCTTCATAGTAATCAGTATCTGCTGATCTGTGGTTCGCGGAGGCAATAAATATGGGGGGTGGGGATAAAGAACCACTAAGATTTAAGTCCTTGAATAGACCTTGTATATGAGTGCTTCGATACATATTGCTGTATTTTCAAGTCTCCACAGTGCAGTCTACCCATGCATTAGCTTCTATGTTGTATGTATGCTCAGTGTGCAATGCGGCCATTCGTGATCTGCCACACATTGTCTTGAGGGTCAGTGTCACACATTTTTATTTTCTCGTTGATTGCACTCTTTGGAAATCGTTTATATTTAATGAAATATATAATGTTTTGAATATGTTTCAGCTTGCTCGTTATGCTGTAATTATCAATTTGAGCTAGAATTTATTCCATTAAATCTTGTTTGTACAGTGTCTAGCTGATTGATGTTGAGAAATGTATTGTTTCTCTGGAGTGTCAATCTTGATTTTTATCAGGTCATAGAGTCATAGCGATGTATAGCATGGAAACAGACCCTTCAGTCCAACTTGTCCAGGCCGACTGGATATCCCAATTCAATCTAGTCCCGCCATGTAGTATGACTTAGACTTAGAACTTCATGACAGAGGCAAAAGTGCTCCAAACTGTCTTATCCACTTTTGAGTTCCAAGTGCTGCTTTTGTGATTTCTCTTCACTTTCAGTTGTTCCCACACCAGTTATGATAGTATTATTAAAAATTACCTCCCCTATAGCACCTTTCTGCCATGCATTATACAATTCCAAGAGCTCTAATCAAAGCAAGTGCTGGAGACATTACAATTTTTAAACCATGTAATAAAAGGTTTCCATTTTATACTTAGGCTTTCCTTAAGGTGCAAGTTCCCTGATTCATTCACAAGGGTTTAAACTTCAGTCAGAAGAATACCTGGGTATTTTGGGTACCTGGGTCTATTCAAGGACTTAAATCTTAGTGGTTCTTTATCCCCACCCCCCATATTTATTGCCTCCGCGAACCACAGATCAGCAGACACTGATTACTATGAAGGGCATGGCTTATAGAGAAAGAAGTGCGAAATAAATGCATAAATGGCTAGCATGGGAATCGTAGATGTCAAATTTTGTGAAATTAGAGTCATAGAATCATACAGAATGGAAACAGACCCTTTGATCCAACTAGTCCACTCTGATCATATTCCCAAACTAAATTAGTCCCACTTGCCTGGCCCACATCCCTACAAATAGTCATAGAGATGTACGGCATGGAAATAGACCCTTCGGTCCAACCCGTGCACGCTGACCAGATATCCCAACCCGATCTAGTCCCACCTGCCAGCACTTGGCCCTTATCTCTCCATATATATATATTCATATTGCTATTCATATGCCCGTCCAAATGCCTTTTTAAGAGTTGCAGTTGTACCAGCCTCCACCACTTCCTCTTTTCCATTAATTAACCTCTCCAAATGTCTCTCAAACATTGTAACTGTACCTGCATCCACCACTTTATCTGGCAGTTGATTTGACATGAGCCATCCTTTGTGTGGAAAAGATTGCCCATGAAGACCCTTTTTTTTTCTCCTTTCATCTGAGTTTGGAACTCCCCCCCCCCCCCCCCCCCCCCATCCTAGGGAAAGGCCCCTTGTATTCACCTTAACTATTCCCTTTTATGATTTAATAAATCTCTAAAAGGTCAGCCCTCAACCTCCTACACTCCAGGGAAAAACGTCCTAGTTTATCCTTTAACTCAAACCCCCATTCCTGCAACATCCTAATAAATCTCTTCTGAACTCTGTCCAATTTAAGAATATCATTCCAATAACCGGATTACCAGAACTGTATGCATATTCCAAAAGTAGTCTCACCAACATCCTGCACAGCCTCAACATGACATCCCAACTTCTCTTCATGTTAGTGTATCTGTAAGCGCAGCCTTGCAGTCCATGTATGAAATACCGGTGCCTGTTGTCATTAGGCATGTTTGGACCTGTGCAGTAGTGTTCCTGATTAATGAGATATTTATGACTGGCTTATTGGCATCTTGAGCTTTGGAAAGTACCTGCTTGAACTGAGAATCAATCACTGGGTTATTTTCCGTATTGCTGCGAGTAATTTCCAAATAATGCTGCTTGTGTCACTTGTTTACTCTGTAAAATTGTCTTTAAATATCAGGCAGTTCAGTACAAACTATAAGGCTGTCTTTGTGGTAACATTTATTTTTTTTTTAAAAAACCCTATCTCCGTGTTTAAAATTCTGAGCCTGCAATGTCCAGGACTGCTACCTATTGTACAGTCACTCCTGTGTTGGTGTACTAATTAATGCTGCTCCTTTCTGTGTCCTTAGTCCATGATAAATATTGATGTTCTTGCACTTTAGTAAATGCATGTCCTGCATGGACTGTCGGAATACCTTCTTAAACTTGTGAACCATTGAATGAGAAATCTAGTGAATCATTGATCATTTTTGTTTTTCATCTACAGTGACCATGATGCAAATTGACTTGATTTTAACTGAATAAACTGATCAACAGTTGGGTCAGAGTAAGTATCTTGCTGTAATTTAATTCTAATCCCAGATGGCTAATCATTTCATTATGCTGCTTTCTTTGTGAGTAAATTGTGTTACTATGTGAGGAATTTTCCACTCTGCAATCTATAGCAGATCGAGTAGTTTTCCTGTTGCCTAAAATGCACTTTGAATCCTGTTAAGTGAAATTAACAGCATTGCTGCCCTGAGGGGAGAAGGCAGAGTTGATCGTTGTGGTAGTTGTGCATGGTTGATAGAACAGGTGACTCTTGTGGCCCATAGGTCCTATTCCTTGTGTCAAATTTTCTTGCAAAGCAGTTTAAATTGTGATGTGAAGTGGAAGCACTCCCTAGTAGGCTTTCTGTTCAGTTAAAGTGTTTTTTTTTCAAAATACTTAATCTAAATCCTTTTGGTGCCTACCTAATTTTGAACAGATGGTTAAAAGAAAGGTCTTATCATGCTGAGCTTCCAGCTTAGCCAACTGTCACACACCTTAGTGGGGAACAATAGCAAAGAGCTCCTTTGGTGTCCTGGGTTCATATTACGTCCCTTGACCTATAGCCCTGTCCCATCCCCAAAATGGGTTAGGGCAAGAGATAATCTCCCCCCCCCCCCCCCCCCCCCCTTGCTTGGTCCATCGTTAATTCAATAAAGTAATCTACAGACACTTAAAGGAAAGTTTTAGTTTGGAATGGAGTCACTGAAAGTATTACTCCTAGATGAGTAATGATCACAAAGTGTTAGAAATAATCTTCTGATGCAATCTTTGCTGGGAGATGTGTTTTAGTGGAGAACAGCTGCCTATGTAGATTATTTGAAACCAGTGGATGATTCAGTGGAGTGCATTCATTCTAATCTAGCCTTATTTGCAAGGCTGACACTTTTCTGTCTCCTTTTAGACAGAGGTTTTATTGATAGGGATGCAAAAGAAAGGGTTATGTTAAACCTATGTCTGACACTTATTAGACTTCAGCTGGAGCATTGTGTAGATTCTGGGTGGCACACTTGATAGGAAGCACGTGAATCTCTGAGTACAGAAGAATAGTTTGCAAGTTGAGAATCTTCTGTAATAAGAACAGATTGGAGAAGGCAAGTTTTAAGAGGACATGTCAAAAGGCTTTCAAATTCTTTTTGAGAGACTGAAGAATAGATGGTGAGGAGCTGTTCTTGTTTCCCAAATGATTGGACGTTCAGGTGTAGATTTATTGATTTTCAAATGATTTCTGAAAACCACTCTATCTGGAATGCATCACCTGGCAATATAGTTGAGATATCAGAGGGCATTTGAAGATTGATTTGTTTATATTCAGTGTATGGGAAAGGTGAATGATCTGCACTAAGAATAATGAGATTGTGTGCTTGTTGTTCAACTTCTGAGGCTTGAAGATACAGTTGATATCACTGCAACACTGAGGCTGAGAGCTGTGAGGATAGCATCTTTATAAGATGTAGTCATCCCCACAGCTTAAGAATGTACAGGAAGAGAAGAAATAAGTGCTTTTTGAATTCCTCATGATCAATGGACAGGTACTGAAGGAGTCTCCTGAATACATTTTTTTTCCTCAGCTGTGAATATTGAGAGTGATTTAGTCCCTTTGTGGACGTTAACCTGAGCCAGGTCTGTGGCAGGACAGCTTATTCTGTTGTTGCAGGGGTACATGGGCAAGGACTAAATGAGTGGTGATGGGTTCGTAGGATTTTTCCCAGTAATGGAATGGTCAGTAAACTTAGTTAGCGGCTGTGTAGGGATCAGAAGGTCGTAATATCAGAAATACCGATGTGCACAAAATACCAGTTTTGAATTAGTACAAGAGTAGGAAGCAACCTTTTTTTTAGGTGAGGTCTGAGTAAGAAGTTGTGAATTCTAAACCTGACTTGGCTGAAATGAAGGATTGGGTATTACTGGCTCAGGAAAGATGGGCAAGGATGATTTGGTGACATGACTATTTTATTGGTTTTAAGCAGTGTTGCAGTACTGGAGAGAGAATACAGCAGAGTGGTCAAGAATAGAATCCATTTGGCTAGAGCTAAGGAATAAAAATGGTGCAAGTTTATTGCTTAGTGTTGTGTCTAGGTTATCAACTGGTTGGAGGAAGGTAAAAGAGCAAATTACAAATGTATTATTAATCATGATGCAGTTATAACGGACTTTCCTCATCCATGTTTGGATAGTCATTGTTGTGTAAGGGACAGGAGTACCTAAAATGCTGTCAAGAATTTCTACAGTATTTTCCCAGTCCTGTGAGAACTTTGAGACCTGGTTTTTGGCAATGAAGTGAGCAAAATGTACCAAGTGTCAGAATATTTTAAGAGTAGTGATCATTCTTCATAAGGTCTTGGTGAGCAATCGACCAAAAGTAGAGGAAGAATAACTGGAGGAAAGCTGATTTGCAACGTGGTAAAAATGGGTCTGTAGCAAATAAATTTGGAGTCCAAGGTGGTGTAGTGGTTGTGATGAGGCTAACAGGTAGACATCATAAAATATGAATTCCCTTATGGGGAGCTGTTAATCTGGTCCAATCAGGAAGCCCTGGCTGACAGGAATGTTCTCCCCCCCCCTTTCTCTTGGGGATCTGGGGTGGAGGGCACTGCATGCAGCGGTCCCCTGCAACCGCAGATTGCGGTGGTTCACGGACTCCCAGCCCAATTGCTTGTTCTGTGGTGTTGTGGAGTGCATGGACCATGTATAAATGGTGTGTAGGCGCTTGCATTCCCTTTTTGATTTCCTCAAAAACCTCCTCCTTCTGTTTTTGGTTAAACTTCAGTCCCCCACTCCTGATCTTCGGACATCCGGTACGGAAGGGGGAGGGCAGGTCTGAAGACAGCCTTGTGCTCCTGGGCCTGGCCAAAATGGCCATAAACAGGTCCAGGCAGGGGGCCGTGGAGGGGGTCACTCGGGCCAATTGCCTGCCACTCTTCCGGATGTCTCTACAGAAGGAGCATGCGGTGTCCATCAACACCCTTGAGCTGTTGAAGGAGAGGTGGGCACTGCAGGGAGTGGAGCGCGTTATTTTGATTTAATTCCAATTCTATTTTGATTTAATCCCTGCCCTCCCCTTCACTGTTTGATCACACAGCATTGCCCTTTGATGTGAAGGGCACTGCTTGTCACTGGCCACTTGGGTGTTTCCTGCCTGGTGGTGGGAATTGAATAAAGATTTGTGCACCTTGTCTTTCACTGTGTCTTGCACCTGCACACGCACAGCATGAGTGCAGGGGGGAAAAATAAGCACTACTGCAGTTAGGCAGTAGTGTGGAGGTAAAAAGAAACAAACAGGAGTGTCAGAAGTTCTGTTCACTCTCTGGGAGCTGGATTAATGTCAAGGATTCTCCATGTGTAAATAAAAAGTAATTGTACTAACTTCAAGATATTTCAGGTGGTTCTAAAGGACCAGAGAATCTTTTTTTTTTTTTTAAAAAAAGAACCCTTCCCAAAAAAAAGACAAACATCAGACCAGTCAGTTTAACTTGGTGATGAAGAATGTTGAATCAACAATGTAGGAAAAGAAACAAATCTCTTAGACAAATGCAAGTTAATTAAGGAAAACCAGTATGGATTTCAGAATTGTTTAAGTTTAGGTTTTTTGAGGAGGCAAATGTTAACAGGACAGTGTAGTTCATGTGCTGCACAAGAACATTCAAAGAATGTTTCATATGTTGGAAAGCATCAAATTTGAGTGAAGGTGTAGCTCACGCAACAAAAGTGATAAGGACCCGAAGGATGTGAAATTAGCTGAATGACTAGAAACTGAAAATAAACAAAGAACTGCAGATTGTGAAAATATGAAACAAAAGCAGAAATTATCGGAGATACTCTGACCTAGCAGCATCTGTGTAGACCAAATAGTTTTTCAAGCCTAGTGACCTTTCTGTGCAAAGTAATTAAAGCTGTGGTTAATGGATGGTTTTTGGGCAGGGATGATTGTTGTGAAGTTCCCCAGAACTACAAGTTGGGATCCTTGCTCTTCCTGATGTATAAACATGAGTTCAACCTTGTTGTTGTACAAGGCACAATTTCAAAGCTTGTAGCTGATCCAAAGCATAGAAACATTGAACTGTTGGTGGAGAATACAGAATATGCTTTACCAACCAGTACCTCGGCTTCATTAGTAGACACATCAAGCAGGGAGGTTAGTATACTTGTATAGGACACCAGTTTGACCTCAGTTGGAGTGGTGCCTCGTGTCTGGGCACTGCACTCAAGAAAGATTCAAAGGTATTGGCTGTAGTGCTGTGCAGAAGATATTTGAATATAATTCCGAGGATAAGGAGCTTCCATTATTCAGGTTGGAAAACTTAGGACTGGTTTTCTGGGAGAAGTAAAGCCAAGAGGTCTTTTAGTCAAGCAATCAAATGTGGTTCTGTTTTGGCAGCATACATAGGGAGAAATCCTTTTCCCATCATAACAGATCATGAGTACACTGATTTCAGGTAGTTGATAGGATTAGATTAGATTAGATTACATAGATGGGTTTTTTTGTTTTGCACAGCAAGTGGTTAAGGTCAAGAATAAACTGTCTTCGCAGTGTGGTGGAGGAGTGACTCTAACTGACTCCATCTAAAGGGAATTGAGTTGTTATCCAAGAAGGAAGAATGTGCAGGATTATAAGGCAAGGTTGAGAGAATGACTGCTTATTTGGAGAGCTGGTATCAATGCTTCAGGCCAAATTGCTGCCTTCCGTGCTTAAATAATTGTGCTTCTGTGCATCCGTAAATTCTCTTTGGACCTCCATTGTTCTAACGCTTTCCAGGTTAAGTAATGCACATCTTTGTTCAAAATGGTGAACCTCACTTGCTGATATTAAAACCCTGTCCCACAGTTTTACCTTAATTAATCTATCAACTTCATAATTTTGAGCTCCTATCTACATAACTGTACATCAATCTAAATGTCATAAACAAATTAGACAGCCAATCAGTTAGGTTCATGGGATAAAGTGTACCTTTACAATGGGAAGGCAGTGGCTGAGTCGTCATGTCTCAAACATAAAGGTCTAGAACACAGAAAAAGGCAAAAACTAGCACCTAACTGTTCTAATCCCATTTTCTAACACTTGGCCTATGAACTTGTGCACTTGCAATGCCAAAGCATATATCTCATGACTAAAATGTCATTAAGGATCTTGCCTGTACCTGCCTTGCAAACAGTATGTTCCAGATTCCCACCACCCTTTAGGTCACTGGACTAAATCCAAAACCCTTGGCTAATGTTAGGGGTTTAAATCTTTCAATGGCAGATGTTCCAATTCTAACTCAATGATGAAGTGAGCCAAGTGGTGGCATGTTTCCGTGTCTCTTAAAAACCCATTTGGTACATCAGTGCCATTTTTAGGCAAGGAAATCTATCATGTCTGGCTGTATGTGAGACTTCAGAGCCACACAATGTGATTACCTCTTAATTGCCCTCCTGGTTGATTTCGGGATGGACTGTAAATGATGGCCCAGCTGGTAGTGTCAACGCATGAACAATGTCAAGTGTTTGGGGATCTTGTTGTCTATAATTTAGTGGCTATGCTGTCATACTGCATCCTAAACTTTAGTTTATTGCTTGTAAACTGGCTTGGGATGTTCCAAGGACTCAGTCAGATATTGTTGTTGATGCAGATCTGTTCTTCAAAGCTTTTAAGAATCCTAGTGGCCTCCAGTATGTGTTTGTTGCTCTAACCTGACAATTGAGTCTATCACTAGGCATGCTGATCTACTACTTAAAAATGTGTTGCTGGAAAAGCGCAGCAGGTCAGGCAGCATCAAAGGAGCAGGAAAATCCATGTTTCGGGCATAAGCCCTTCTTCAGGAATCTTCAACCAGGACTCCCGCCCACCCTCTGACGACCCCTTCTCCCAGCTCCAACACACCCCATCCACCTGGACACCCCGTGCTGGCCTCTTACCCTCCCTCAAAAAGTTTCCAGCAACATATATTTTTAAGCTCTAATCTCCAGCATCTGCAGTCCTCACTTTCTCCTATGCTGATCTACCAAACTTGTAGGAAATGAGTAATGGAGTGGAACAAGATCTGCCTGTGCTAACAGGAGTAATGAATAAAATATCATCTTGAAATTCAAAAACTGGAGTCCTGTCTCTCCCAGCATGGGCAACTATTGCAGGTGTACTTGTTCTCTTCTGTTAGACTGGATGATTATGGACCAGGACTTCAGCAATCCCTAGGCAAGAGGTGATGGCCTACTAGTACTATCGCTGGACTGTTAATCCAAAGGCTTGGGTAATGTTCTGTGGAGTTATTCCTGATGAAGGGCTTATGCCCACAACATTGATTCTCCTGCTTCTTGGATGCTGCCGGGCCTGCTGTGCTTTTCCAGCACTACACTCTCGACTCTAATCTCCAGCATCTGCAGTCCTCACTTACTCCTAATGTTCTGTGGAACCAGATTCAAAGCAAAATTGAAATTAGAATTCAGTAAGAATCTGGGATTAAGACTATGGGTTCATGAATGTCCTTTTTTAAGGAAGGAAACTGTCATCCTTACTTCTGACCTACATGTGACTCCAGACAGCATGGATTGACTTTTAAACTGCCCTCTGGGCAATTAGGGATGAGCAATAAATGCTAGCCTAGCCAGTGATGCCCACATCCTGTGCATGACATCTTTTTTTAAAAAAAAAGTTATCGTTGCATACTTCAATATCCTGAGTGCTGCTCAGGATATAATTTATTATTAATAGTATTAGTATTAGTATTATCCCAGTAGGTTCACCTTCATATATCAGACTTTGGAAGTAGTGGGCATTCAAAAGGGAATTGGAACATGGATAATTAAGTTTAGAGCTCTTAATGTGACTGACCTGCAACACAAATGATTTGTGTTTAAACTCTATTGGTTTGCCAAGACATAATCTAAGTTTGAATAAAAGTTTTTTTTATATATATTTGGAATTGAGTTAACACACTTGTATTCTAATTCAGTGTAAAATAACAACGGTTGTCTTGCTGGTTCTCAGTGAGTTATGGAAGTTCTGTGATTGTTCTTTTTGTATTTTGTTTGGGAGAAGAGGGCTGCTGCTTTTTGCATGTTTTAAAGATTGCAAACCATCACAAAATACATGTGGTAGAAATGGAACACTTTTTTTCTTTCTTTTTGATCGCAAGAAATCTACTCCAATTAACACGCTTACTAGGTGACCTAGTTTGGTGTCCTTCAGGAATCTCTGCAGTTTTAGGGCCAACTGGGGCACAGAATATATGGTGTTTGCAATAAGACAACTGCAAGAGTAAGTGCAGAGTGCAGCACCAGGATTGACATCTGCTATTTGATAGTAGGACAAATTAAAGGTTTTGATAGAACAAGTAATTAACACTATTACTCTAGTCTCTAGCTGGGATGTCCAAGCAGTTTTAAAATACTGTGCTGACTGCATGTTGATGTGATTAAACATGTTTGTGCCTGTGGTACAATATCAGATGCCTTTATGGCAATGAGCACCATTGATGTTTTCTAATGTTCAGCAATGTGATTACATAGAACAGTTAGGACTTGAATCCTTACCTACTGGTTCAGAGGTAGGGGGTACTACTACTGTATCAAAAGAGCCCACCAACAAATGCCTTCTTGAAGCAACATAAAGCTAGGCGTGTTGTGGTTCCACAACGTTTTAAAGAAATGCCGAAGGAAGCCAACACAATGCTTATCTGCAAGTATTCCATTCAGTTTGGGGAGCTCTTCTTCTTTCCAGGCTACATGCCTCTGCCAAAATCAGAGGCAGTAATCTGAGAGCATTTGTTTGTAGCTGATGGTGTGCTCAAACTATACACATCCAAACTGGAATAACAAATTCTCTGTTGATTAAAATTTTGCCCTGCAAATCAGTATCTTCAAGACTAAGGTGGTTTAATCCAGTACCAGGCACATGCTATAAAACACTGGACCTAATAATTTGTCAACTGCATTAAAAATTCCTAGTAATAGAATATATTTGTGCATGCATTGAGGAACTAAGTTCTGCTCGTGGCCTACTTGATGACCCTGTCTAGAAGTAGCATGACAAAGCTGAGTACTAAAATCAACCTGTACCAGGTCATTGTCCTGAGCGTTCATTCTGCTCTATGGTGTAGAATCTTTGGTTCTCAAAGTCCTTCATTGGTGCAGAAGTCAACAGAGTGGAGATCATTTGAGAATGATCTTGATAAGCAGAACATTCTTTTGTATGGGTGTCCAAATTCCCAAGCAGATAATCATCTCTGAAGAACTGTCCGAGGGCAGTTGTGTGTTAAAATGTCTGACTTTTTCTCCAAGGTACCTTAACCTTCTCAAATGCAAACCACTTCTCTTAAGCCCTGCAGGTGACCAGTCCAAGTGGAGATAAGCACTTTAAATTTGGCTCAGTAGTTTTGAGGACTATGTAAACTAAATGTTCAAAACTCCCATCAAACAAGTAATGCAGCGGTAGTGTCTTTATTTTTTCCTTTTGTATTTTTCCCCTTCTGCCAAGGATATTAAAATAGACACTAAAATATAAAATGAGGGGCAAATTGGTGTCATAAGCAACATACAGCCATTAAACTGAAAAGTGATGTTATCAGTGATATAACTGTGTAATGACTGTACTGAGTAATTTTACTTGTGTTAAGTAGAGAAATAAGTCAGTATGCCAGGTATGAAAGGAATTGTTAGATGAAATATTTGTGGCAAAATCAATTACATTACAAGAACATGTATATTTCCACTGTAGCTTCCAGGAGCACTGGATAACACAAAACAAGTTCATCTAATGAACTTTTTTTGAAAAAGGGATTCTGGGTAATAAAAGATGGAGGACAGGGAAAATTTTTGGTTGTAACAACAGGCTGCTGCTTTTTTCAGGGTTTTGTTTTTGAGGTGTTTAGGTGTTGGAGGCGATTTCCTTGAATTCCAGGAGCAGCAAGTACTATTGAATATGCTGTTGCATTATTTTGGAACTTGGAAGAAAGTCAAAACAATAGCACTTTAAAAAGGGAGAAGTACAGACACAAAAGTAGCATGTGGTCAGTGTAGGAGAGGGATAGAGAAAAGAAATCCACACTAACTGACACAGCAGTGAACCTGTGCATTTCTTGCCTTTGGTGTTTGATTTTACGCATTGCTGGACATCTGAGTGCATCTAGGAAAACTTAAACTGCAAAATTCACAACTGATCTTGGAGGAACCTGTTTGGGAGAGGTCACAGCACAAAAACAGATTGGCAGCTCATTGCATGCAGAGGAAGTGGTGGAGGCTAGCACAATTGCAACATAAAAGGCATCTGGATGGGTATGTGGATGGGTATGTGAATAGGAAAGGTTTGGAGGGATATGGGCTGGGTGCTGGACTAGATTGGGTTGGGATATTTGGTTGGCATGGACAAGTTGGACCGAAGGGTCTGTTTCCATGCTGTACGTCTATGATTCTATGACTAAGTGCAGTTATTGTAATAGGGGGTTATGACATGGGGTGAACTCTCCTGCTTAATTTAACCAGCAGCACACGAAAGATTTATTCCCTGCAGTAATATGTGAAAATTAAATATGCCAAAAACTTTAAGAAATAAAACTTCAGATTTATTTTTAAAAGTATAACAGAATAACTAACTATTGGCAAGTCCTTCCTCTACCCTATCTTTTACCTTCCCTTCTATAATAGTTGGCCGATCAAGATTTACAAAATGACACCTTTATTTCAAAACCAGGCAGAGTTTAGTTTTCTCTGAATGCCTGTCGTTTTCTTCGGAAGTCTGCTTCACAGGTTACTGATCTTTTTTAAAAGATCTATTTTCTGGGCAGTGTCCAGATGTTGGCTTGGCATTTCTCCTCCCAACTATTCAACTTTCTCCGGTCTTACACCCCAAAACATCAGATTGTGTCATTTGGCTTTTAAGATTATTGATATACTCTATTCCAATTTGGTTGGAATTTGGAATTTTTTGGGGTATAATTTAAACTGATTGACCTAAATTCAATTCTGTTTGTCGTTTTCATGCAAGCAGTTACCCTAGTAGCTGGACTACATGTTAAATTGTCTTATTGAGTACACCTGATGCTGTCACTGCTATCTTTTAACTCTCTCTAAAAGTACAGTACAACCACATCATCTTCACAATCAGCTAACAGGCACACAGGCTCTCATAGCAATATCGTAAAATACTCTTTGTTTTTTTCTGTTGCAATAATGAGGCTACATAGTGTCCACACTGGACCAAGGAAAATACTCCCCTGCCACTGTTGACATTTTATATCCATCTGAGTTTCTGTTTGACTACTTGTCTGAAAAGCAAAGCTTCCACATTGCAGTACTGATGTAGATTTTTGTTCTCAAGTTTGAGTCCCCAAACTTAAGATTGACATGAGAATATCACCAAATTCGCTATGGTTGACACTTAAACTGGAGAGTAACAAATCATGCATCTAGATCATCTCTATTCCAGGGATTGAAACAAGTGTGAATATTGCAGATGTCCTATATATAATCTTACAAAATACACCCGCCTTGACAATTATTCCTTCAGATTAATAAATTGCACATGTCTCTCCCTTCTTTAAGCAAAATAAGAGGAAATCAGGGAATTATTTGCTTAATATCCATTCTGAAGGATTGTGCTGGCCTTCATATTAACTTGTGCTTTCAATATTGCCATACCTGCTCAGTTCCTCCAGTATTTTGTGGTTCAGATTTCCAACATCCAGTGTTTTGCTTGTATTTCACTTTTATTATTTGTCTAATATCTGGTGTTGAGTAATTCTGCAATCTGCAGGATTGGTAACTGAAAACTTTGCACAGATCAGACAGATTGAAGCACAATAAAAAGAATATATTGTGTTTATGTCTATGAATTATTTGAAGCATGTCTTGATGTCCATATAAACAACTTTGCCATCACTTTGCTGAAGTGCAAGCTTGAGGTTGAAGGCAAATTGACATGGTTAGAAAATTGACTTTGGCAGTTACTCTAATTGGCAGAAGTGACTCGTGGTGGCCAAGAATCTGTGGGCTTCAACATAGGTTATTCATGAAAAAACTGTAGTTGGATTAAGAAGCCTGTATTCAGTTTGCAGGTGACACTATTGCAGCAATGTTCAAGTGAATGGACACAACTATAGCAAATACTTTCTCATGTTAGTGTGAGGTCATCCACTTTGGAGCTTAAACATGGTGCAATAGGTCCTTTTGGACCACCAGTCTTTCAAGAGTTTCACCAAAGCACCTTGACGTAGGTGTAATGATCATGAAAATGTTATAAGCCATACAAAGTCATGTAAACCTCCTCCCATATTTAGAGGAATAGAATATTAGGAGGTAAAACTCATGCTTTAGTTACACACTTTAGTTAAACTGAGTGAACAGTTCTGAATATGACACCTCAAAGGACATAGTGACCTTGGAAGGAGGACAGTTGTAGGTTCATTAGAACAGTAGCTAAATGCCAAAGGTTCCAGTTAAAGGAGATTAAACAGGACAGTGTATTCAATTACATGTTAGAAGGTTTTAAGAATTGGTTCAGTAAGTTTCCAAGTATTAATATTTATTCCAGTAAAGATTCAAGCCATGATACGTGGAAGTAATTTGTTTTCTTTTAGATGAGCTCAGGGCTACACTGAGTAAGCCAAGACTTACAGCTATAACATATAGGAGTAAAATTGAGAAGTATGCTTTTGCTAGAAACTTTGACCTTCAGCTAATAATTGCTAGAGCAATTAACGTTTTAATATTTTTTTGAGCTAAAAATCTACAAATCTAGGTAGATGGCACATTCTCTCTCGCTCACACGCTCTCAATCTCTGGTTCAATTTGTTCATTCTAGAATAAATGCTGTTATGGAAAGTACTCTTGAGAGTGGGTGGCTGTAAGATATCATTTTGAAGAACCTGGGGTTTGTTTCCTGACAAGCTTTAATCCCTTCATCAATATCAAAAACCAATTGGCTGATTATCAAATTGGTGTTTATGGGATTTGCTGTGCGCAAATGAGCTGTTGTCAACATGATAATACTGAGGAAGGGTCCTTTGACCTTTGATCTGATTTCTTTCAATAGATATTGCCAGACCTGCTGAGCTTTTATAGCAATTTCAATTTTTTTTTTGCACATATGACTGGTTTATTCTAATGTGTAAGTGTTTAACACTTGATCAGTATTCTACTTAATGGAACTGTGTTTGGGATTTATAGCAGACCTTAACTGGCATTGCTGCAAAAGTGGAGAAAAGAGCTGCATTCTGTAATGGAGTTTGCAGTGGTTAAAGAAGGTGGCTGACCATCATTTTGAGGGTACTGGGCATGGGCAGTAGATACTGCATCTGCCAGTGATGCTCAGGTCCCATGAATGAATTTTTTTTTTTTGCAATTCACAAATATTCACTAATGGTTTCAAGAATTTCTTTTCTCCTTTTTTACTCTTGACACTGATACTAATCTAGTTTTAGATTGGATGTTTACAATCACCAATTAGCATTATTCTAGTTTGACATTTTTCTGTAATATTCCAACAAGTTTTCTTCCATCTGTTTTGGCTTTTAGGTGATGTGCGAACAAGTCATAATAGCTGCAGTATTATGTCTGGGTTCTAAATAGTTTTGCATTATCAACTGCATTATCTCCCTCCATGCTATGTTGCTTCTTTGATCAAGAGTGTCAGTTCCAACTGTGTTTGTCTTCCCTATCTTTCCTGTAAACAAAGGATATTAGTTTATATCTGGCTGCTCTTTTGAATCAGGTCTCTCTTGCCTTTATCTTCAGTTTTGTGCCTACAGCTCAGCAACCTTTTTTATTGCTAATCTACCTCTGTTTTTTGGTCCATTACTGATCCCTCTGTTGAAACTCTTGGCCTCTCCCTAACATGATTTTGTTAAGTTCATTTTCATCATGTGACATTGTTTCATTTTGGAAATTCCACATGAGTGGATTTACTTTTCCTGCAACTGTCAGCTTTCATTACTGCTGAAATACTTTTTTGTTCGCTCATTTGTCTGTGCTTGTCATAGAGATGTACAGCACAGAAACAGATGCTTCAGTCCAACTTGTCCACACTGACCAGCTATCCCAACCCAATCTAGTCCCATCTGTCAGCACCTGGCCCTTATTCCTCAACTCTTCCTATTCATATACCCATCCAAATGCCTCTTAAATGTTGCAATTGTACCAGCCTCCACCACTTGTTCTGGTAGCTCATTCCATGCATACCACCCTCTGTGAAAAGGTTACCTCTTGGGTCCCTTTTATATCTTTCCCCTCTCACCATAAATCTGTGCCTTCTAGTTCTGGACTCCCCGACCCCACGGAAAAAACTTTGTCTATTTATCCTATCCATGCCCCTCAATTTTATAAACCTCAATAAGATCACCCCTCAGCCTTTGACGCTCCAGGGACAACAACCCCAGCCGTTCAGCCTCTCCCTGTAGTTCAAATCCTCCAACCCTGGCAACATCCTTGTACATCTTTTCTGAACCCTTTCAAGTTTCACAACATCTTTCTGATAGGAAGGAGACCAGAATTGCACACAATATTCCAACAGTGGCCTAACAGCTGCAACATGACCTCCCAACTCCTGTACTCAATACTCTGACCAATAAAGGAAAGCATACCAAACGCCGCCTTCACTATCCTATCTACCTGCGACTCCACTTTCAAGGAGCTATGAACCTGCACTCCAAGGTCCCTTTGTTCATCAACACTACCTAGGACCTTGCCATTAAGTGTGTACGTCCTGCTAAGATTTGCTTTCCCAAAATGCAGCACCTTGCATTTATCTGAATTAAACTCCATCTGCCACTTCTCAGCCTATCTGGTCAAGATCCTGGTCAAGATCCTTCTTTGCTGTCCACTACACCTCCAATTTTGATGTCATGTACAAACATACTAACTATACCTCTTATGCTCGCGTGCAAATCACTTTATGTAAATGATCAGTGCACCCAGCACTGATCCTTGTGGCACTCCACTGGTCACAGGCCTCCAGTGTGAAAAACTACCCCCCCTCCACCACCCTTTTGTCTTCTACCTTTTTGTGCCAGTTCTGTATCCAAATGGCTAGTTTTCCCTGCATTCTGTGAGATCTAACTTTGCTAACCAGTCTCCCATGGGGCACCTTGTGGCACGCCTTACTGAAGTCCATATAGATCACATCTACTGTTCTGCCCTCATCGGTCCTCTGTTACTACTTCAAAAATCTGAATCAAGTTTGTGAGACATGATTTCCCACGCACAAAGCCATGTTGACTATCCTAAATCAGTCCTTGCCTTTCCAAATACATGTACATCCAGTCCCTCAGGATTCCCTCCAACAACTTGCCCACCACAGGTGTCAGACTCACCGGTCTATAGTTCCCTGGCTTGTCCTTACCACCTTTCTTAAATAATGGTACCACGTTAGTCAACCCTCAGTCTTCCGGCACCTCACCTGTGACTATCAATGATACAAATATCTCCGCAAGAGGCCCAGCAATCACTTCCCTTGCTTCCCACAAAGTTCTAGGGTACACCTGATCAGGTCCTGGGGATTTATCCACCTTTGTGTTTGAAGACATCCAGCACTTCCTCCTCTGTAATATGGACATTTTTCCAGATGTCACCATCTATGTCCTTTTCCACAGTAAACACTGACGCAAAATACTTTAAGGGTCAGTTAGACTCGAAACGTCAGCTCTTTTCTCTCCTTGGAGATGTTGCCAGACCTGCTGAGATTTTCCAGCATTTTCTCTTTTTTTTTGGTTTCAGATTCCAGCATCTGCAGTAATTTGCTTTTATTGATGCAAAATACTTGTTTAGTATCTCCCTCCAACTCCTGCAGCTCTACACAAAGGCTGCCTTGCTGATCTTTGAGGGACCCTATTCTCTCCCTAGTTACCCTTTTTTGTCCTTTAATGTATTTGTACAAACCCTTTTGGATTCTCCTTAATTCTATTTGCCAAAGTTATCTCATGTGAAGGTGAGGGATTTGAAGGTTTAGGACAGAAAACTTTGTGATCCTTTGGCAACACTAAATCTCCTCAAGGCAGCTGGAGCTTGGGATAGATGTGGTGTGAAACTCACCTGACTCTCATTTTGGAGGTAGTAATAGGCTGATTGAGTAAAATGCCCTCATCAATTATTAACTTGTGGAGGAGTGAAAGGAACAGAGTTCTATTCTGGAGATGTTATGCTGGAGGACACTGGACACAGACAACATAATATGCAGACAATATTTTGGGCACTTCATTGTGTCTTATTGGACTCAAGTATTTCTCTTTGCACAGATGCAGCCAGAATCTTTCCAGCACCATTGTTTTAATTTTGGATCACCATCTCTGATCATACTGTGTAAGGGTTATTTGAGACTTTGTTTGAGGGGTTCTCTGTCCATTTTTATTCAAAGCAGGAGGGATGTGATCTCCATATAAATGTAACATGCCAGCCTCAGACACTACTTATGATTTTCTGTTGAACAATGTTCACGAGAACTTCCGGAATGTGCTTGTAATTGTAAACAAACTAGTGTCATGGAATCCCAAGGAACCAGTGCCCAAGACTTTCTCTTCTATCACACCAGCTTTGTTTAGCATATTCATTTGCAATGATTCACTATGAAGTTTTCACTTGTCTTTGTCCGCCACGAAGGGTATATTATCTATTTCATTGTCCGCTGTGTACTCTTCCCTTCTCTCTCCTTCCTCAACCATGACAATCCGCTGGGACAGACCATACTTTCTTTTTATTTCCTATTTTCAGTATTTTGTTTTTGTATCACTGATCAGAACTGTGCTCCATTGTTGTACAGGAAACTACTTAACTGCATTTCATTTCTGCAGCTGAATCATTAACAGCATTTGCAAGTCGAGGATGGTGGGTGGGGAAGAGATGCACTCATTTTGGTTTCGGTAATATGATCCATTGTGTACTTTGGCAATGGTTTACTTCCCAGAACTGGTTTAGTCAGTTGTACTATGAGCATAGTAGAATTTTGCTTCGTGTGAAACTCTGGAGTCTCAACTTTTAAGTTGTATCCTATCCCTAACATATTGGCCTCCTACTTACTCCACTCATGTCATAGCAGTCGCTGCCACTGACCTTGCTGCCCTCTTGCAACTTTGTTCCTTAATCTTGCTCCAATTCAAAGCTTTTGGGATGCCCCTGGCATTCCTTCCTCTCGTTACCTGTTGCTATCCCACTTATTTGCCCATGTGCAGATCTGACTCATGACTTGTTTGGCTATTGTGGTCAAGTATTATTCCCTGCCCCTTCGTCGTCTTAGAAAAATTGCATAAATAAGACTGCATGAGAGTGAGAAGATTAAAAAAACCTTTGTTTAAACTTCTAACCTCCAAAACCACACGTAAATGCTCTACCTTTGGGAAGGTTCAAACTCTTCAGGTAGACTAAACTAGGCAGAGGTGGGTACTGGAGATTAGAGTCAAGAGTGGAGTGGTGCTGGAAAAGCACAGCAGGTCAGGCAGTATCAGAGGAGCGGGAACATCAACATTTTGGGCAAAAGCCCTTCATCATCTCCTGCCCGAAACGTTGATGTTCCTGCACCTCTCATGCTGCCTGACCTGTGCTTTTCCAGCACCACTGTAATCTTTGATAGTAAGCATGAACAGTTTAGTCTACTATATGCCCGGAACCATAGTAACCTTTTATTTATTGGTTGGTGGCTATAATGTTTCTGAAAGTTCCTTCAGAGTCCTAGTGCTCATTCAGTCTGAAATAAGCATCAAGCAATTAGTATTGTGTAGCTGCCAGAATCATGAGGGTTGTTTTTCAGACTGGAGGCCTGTGACCAGTGGAGTGCCACAAGGATTGGTGCTGGGCCTTCTACTTTTTGTCATTTACATAAATGATTTGGATGCGAGCATAAGAGGTACAGTTAGTAAGTTTGCCGAGGACACCAAAATTGGAGGTGTAGTGAACAGCGAAGAGGGTTACCTCAGATTACAACAGGATCTGGACCAGATGGGCCAATGGGCTGAGAAGTGGCAGATGAAGTTTAATTCAGAATAATGCGAGGTGCTGCATTTTGGGAAAGCAAATCTTAGCAGGACTTTATACACTTAATGGTAAGGTCCTAGGGAGTGTTGATGAACAAAGGGACCTTGGAATGCAGGTTCATAGCTCCTTGAAAGTGGAGTCGCAGGTTGCTACGATAGTGAAGGCGGCGTTTGGTATGCTTTCCTTTATTGGTCAGAGTATTGAGTACAGGAGTTGGGAGGTCATGTTGCGGCTGTACAGGACATTGGTTAGGCCACTATTGGAATATTGTGTGCAATTCTGGTCTCCTTCCTATCAGAAAGATGTTGTGAAACTTGAAAGGGTTCAGAAAAGATGTACAAGGATGTTGCCAGGATTGGAGGATTTGAGCTACAGGGAGAGGCTCAATAGGCTGGGGCTGGTTTCCCTGGAGCGTCAGAGGCTGAGCTGTGACCTTCTAGAGATTTATAAAAGCATGAGGGGCATGGATAGGATAAATAGACAAAATCTTTTCCCTGGGGTTGTGGAGTCCAGAACTAGAGGGCATAGGTTTAGGGTGAGAGGGGAAAGCTATAAAAGAGGCCTCGGGGGCAACTTTTTCCAGACAGAGGGTGGTAAGTGTATGGAATGAGCTGCCAGAGGAAGTGGTGGAGACTGGTACAATTGCAACATTTAAGAGGCATTTGGATGGATATGAATAGGAAGGGTTTGCAGGGATATGGGCCGGCTGCTGGCAGGTGAGATTAGATTGGGTTGGGATATCTGGTCGGCATGAACAAGTGAACTGAATCTATTGTTATGCTGCTGGTCTTGAGCGCTACTGTTTGAGACCAGTGACGTAACTGTGGTTCAGGTGAGCAACTTGTGGTATTAGACTTGGTGCTATTGCATTGGAAGCTGCTTGAGCCTCATTTGTAGGGTAGGTTAACCACTTAGACATTGGTGGGGCATTTCCACGCTGAACTAGTCTGTGGGAATTTTTTTTTTGGAGAATCATGTGTCTTTATTCTTTTAAAAATCTCTCAATACCAGGTGTCGTCCAGCAGGCTTATCTGGAAGCACTAGCTTTCGGAGCGCTGCTCCTTGATCAGGTGGTTGTGGAGTACAAGATCATAAGGCACAGACTTTTTAAAGCAGAAGATTACAGTGTCATAGTGATTATATTGAACAAACCTGGTGAAAGGTCTGCCACCTTTCAGAATAGGCTGCAAGTTTCAGTTCATAAATATGTAAATCCCAGAACTACTTTTAAGTTCCCTTCTTGGTAGCAAGGGTTTTTTATACACACAAGTTACGTCTGAGCTCAGACAATGCATTAAAGGTGTTAAGTCAAAGTTTGTTTGTATCCCAATCTTGCATCAGATTGTTTCTATTTGCTAAGTAGCAGTTTAGAAAATATAATGTGGATTGACTGCCTGTGCTTTTTTTTGAGCAAAATAGTATGAATCTGCAAATACAAATTCTCGTGTGCCCTCCCCCTCCCCCGAGCAGGGGTTGATAGCCAAGTTCAGTACCCGTGATGATGGCCTCAACCAGGACCTTGGGTTTATGTCACACTACACATGACTCCACTACACTTGCACAGGTCTATAGGGTGAATTTATATTTGCAGAGCTATTGTATTTGCAGATACATGCTATTTTTCTTCTAAAAGCACAATCTATTGTCAGCCAATCCATGTAATCTTTTATAAATTCCTACTTTTGGAAATAAAACCAATCTGATTCAAGTTTGGGGTACTGACTAACTCAGACCTCACACCTTTTAATGCATTCTGAACTCAGATATCACCTTTTTGTTATAAAACCTTAAGTTATCTCAAAGGTGACTTAAAAGACTTTCTGGGATTTACATGTTAATGAACCGAACCTGCAAACCATTCTGAAAGATGGAAGACTGAACAATCCAGGTTTCTTCAGTAGCTCACTGTTTGGTACTGGTCTTTTGCAGTAAATTCTGTGACTTATGATCTTATCTTCCACAACCACCTGATGGAGCAGCACTCTGAAAGCTAGTGCTTTCAAATAAACCTGTTGGACTATAATCTGGTGTTGTGATTTTTAACTTTGTCCACCCCAGTCCAACACTGGCTCCTTCACATGTTGTCTTCATGGCATGCTTGTTTTTTTTTCGAGTAGCTTAGTAAAGTTAAACTTTTGCTGAAAACTTGGAACTGATATTTGACCCGTTCTACCGTTAACTGCCAGTTTTTCCCATTTACAAAACAAGCATGACAAGCCAACTCTGAATTACAGCCAGGAGGTAATATGTTTGCCATCTATATTCTGTAATCTCTCCTTTTCAAGTTGTTCAGCTGATTTCAACTGTGGCTATTGTTTTCTGGGGAATCATCCATGTTTTTCCAGCAAGTCTCTGTTCTGAATGTATGTTCTGAATCATAGAATAATGTATGAAACTATTTGTACAAACATTTCTATACTAGAATTAGTTTTTCACAAGTGCCCTTCAGGCCAGCGTTTCATAACTTGCTTTTTAAGTTGTTTTCTTGGAAATCCATTGAAATCTGAGTTTCTTGAAAGCAAGGTTCAAAATACTTGGGGGTGGTTTGCCCTTAAGCACCAAAAAAGTCCCAGGAAAATACCTGATTGAAGTAAATGAGAGGAACGTCTGCCCCATATGTGGAAGTGAGAATCTGAGCCGTTCCTTTTTAATAAAGGTATGGGGTTAAATGAGGAAGAGACTGTAGACAAGAATTGAGGTGAAGAGACTGTTTGTTTGGGAAGTTGGATAGCTTTGTGATCTCACTTGACAATTTTTAGAAGCTGATGTTACATTGGCCCAATGATTGACACAGTTTTTAAAAAAAAATTCAAAAGAATTTTTAAGTACTTCATTAGTTAGATCATTGTTTAGTTTGTCATTAATGGTGGAGTATTGGTAGGTTAGCCAGCATGCTTTAGTTCTTCAGACTAATCCAGTCTTTTATTTTGTGTACCTTATTTTTATCATTAAACTAAGGATGGTGATAACTGTTTGGTTGAAAGGAAAACCCTGGCTTGCCTGGTTCAGGGTAGAAATTTGACCTTCTCTCAAAAGTGCAACCAGTTAAGCAATGTCCCTTTCCTAATTTGGTTTTTCAAAACAGTTCAATACATTTCAGCCGTCAAGTGACTAAACCAAGCATTTAAGCCATGAGATGGTTGTTTGGTTCCCTCCTAAAGAAGGAATCTTCAAATGATTTGAGACATAATATTGGAGGAATTTGTGGAATGGCTTCATGAAAGAGCTATCTGACTTAGTCCCTCTTCCCTGATATTTCCCCATCATGCTATAAAACATTTTCCAAGTACATAGAACACAGAACATGTCCAATTCCTTTCGAAAGTTCCTTTATTCAAGCAGAACCCTTACCAGATAATCATTATGCATGAGGAAGTAAAACCTACCCATTTTCACACATCACTGGGGTAGCATGCTCGAGATCAACTCCTCACTATTCCGATTCATTATAGAGTTCATTTTATTCCAGCACACTTTTTCTCAATCTACCTGTCTGATTAGACTCTTAACAGAAAACTCCGATTCAGTTTCTGTACTTAAGATGAACTACTATCAATTGAAAATAGTTGTTTATTTTATAGTTGGAATCTAGTGTTGATATAACTTGAACACTTAAAACTCTAACCCTTTTTATAAAGCTTCTCCCTACACACATACAGCTTTTTAAAAAGCTATTGGTGTTATAGATGGAGAGGAAATTACTGGGAAAGCCATTCACTGGTTCCTGTCTGCAGAGCTTTATTGAAATGATCGTTGTTTTGCTTGCCAGGACTTGTTCCTCAAACTCTCTCCCTTCTCCAAGTTTTTGTCACCTTTCTGCAGCAGACAGATGGTTAGCATATGTAATTGTAGCATTTCTTATTGATTTTAAACGCATTCTTCAGGCTTAGGGAATTTTGAGAGGACCACACCATCTTCCCTTTGCACTGTCTGAAGGCTTCTGTAGTGCCATTCTCACAAGCAAGCTGTTCAGCTTTCCAACAGCTAATCATTTTAGTTAGTTAATGTCATACTGCCTCTTGTCATCCTTTTTAAACTGGTCACAACTTGATGATCTAATCAGCTACTTGTTGCCAGCAAATGCTACTTCTTAAATGCCTTCGGGTGACAGCATGTCCACCCTTAGCCCATACAGCTTGAGCAAAGCAGCAATGTAATTGCAAATGTAAGCAAAAATCATTTCGGTGATAAGCTTGTAAAATGAATCAAGTGTCCAAAGCAGAGTGTGATACGAAGTTTTTAGTTTGTTCCAAAAGTCTAATCCAAGTCTGACAACACTTAGAGCCTTTTTATCTATCTCTTGCAAAGTGCCTTGGGATGGTTTTGAATATAAATGCAAGTTCTTGCATGTCAAGAGAACTTTAATTCGCATAATGCTTTTTATACTCTTTTTGGGAAGTCTGATTGCTTCAAAGCCATCAAGTGAAGTAGACTTGTTGCATTATGGTGGAGGGAGAAATAGCAGCTAGTCTGTGCCCAGCAGATAAGTGATGTTTGAGGAAAAACAGCCAGCATTTCAGTACAGTGATAAGTTACTTGTTTATTTAAGGGTATTACATAAAGGCT
This sequence comes from Chiloscyllium plagiosum, assembly GCF_004010195.1. Lineage (NCBI taxonomy): Eukaryota > Metazoa > Chordata > Chondrichthyes > Orectolobiformes > Hemiscylliidae > Chiloscyllium > Chiloscyllium plagiosum. Next base: position 22,394,057 of record NC_057733.1, read on the forward strand.
TTACCAACTGCTCCTGAATAATGTCAGGGGACTTTTTGACATCCACCTGGGAGGGCAGACTAGCTTTCATACTTTGTATTGCTCTTAAATGAAGGTTTTTGGATGAGCCTTGATCCTACAACTCTCTGTATAGTAACTGCAGCATCAGTGGGAGGCAGAACATTGCATGCTTGTAGAATAAACACTCAAATGCATTTTAGTATCCAGGAGTGATTTCTTAATGAAGAGGGTAGGTGATGAATGACGAAACTAATTGCCTAACATAAACATTCAAGCATGTCCCTTTTCTACTTGAGAGTATATTTGATGGTAATGCTAGGTTGCAATACTAGTGCTCTACTAAATATCTATGGTGAAGATGTGATTTTTGAGCAGAGTGACAGTTTCAGCAGCATTACTGTGAATAGAAAATCAAAGATGGATGTACAGATTTTGGAAGTATGTGGAAGTGAATTCATTTTTCCAAGAGCAGGCACAGATGTTTGTGGTGAAGTGTGAAACAAAGTGATCAGAGATTTAGGTTTTATTTCTGTCTCTTATATGAGAAGAGTTGAGGCCATGTGAGATGACAAAGTCAAGGAGTGATTGTGAAGGAACAGGACCAAACTGAGAAAGCAAGCTAAGTTTAGATGAGATAGAAGTTGAAAATCCTTCCTTGCAAAGATTAAGGCAGGAAAGTAGTGAAGATGTGAGAATTTAGATTTGACTATTTCAATGCTCTCCTAGCCAAGTGCCCCCTTTTTTTTTCCAATCTCTGTAAACCTGAGGCCACAAAGTACTGCCTGTCTTAAAACAAGTTCTATTTCTGCATCAACCCTGTGTTAATTTGACCTACTTGACTGGCTCTAGCTTTAAAGTTCTTGTCTTTATTTTCTCAATGGCCTTTACCCCTTCCTATCATTAACACCATACCCGTCAATCTGCCGAGCTTTTTAATTTCTAACCCCTTACATAGTCACAGTGTGGCTGCCCCTTTTGTTACCTAGAATTCCACATTTCATTTTCTGTTGAGTTCCCTTTTCTGAAACGAATGCTATATATTTTGTGTATTGTTGAAGCACGTGGGAGATCCCTGCCTTGAAATCTGCACATGTTCTGTATTGATGTGGAAAGGAGAGGAATTGACAGCTTTCAAACTGCAAAGGGAGTGCTACTGGAAGAAAAGCGAAACCATCTGTTCAGCTGAAGTGTGAATAGTAGGAGAACAGCTGTAAACAAAAATGTTGAGGAATAGAATTCAAGCATCAGGAAAAGGTGTAAAACATTGTGAATGCTTGTAAGGATTAAAAATGTTAGTTTTATCGTTAGATTGGAGAAGTTGGAGTTCTAATGGTTGGGATTAAAATTGAGAACTTTTCATAGAAAATCTCACATGGAGTGTGGACAGACTAGATTGAAAGAAATTGTTGCAAATGATGGAAGAATTGGGAACTGGGGCATTTTTTTTTGTTCAGGGTTATTGGCTAAAGAACATGAAAATGTTCAGATCTAAGCGGTTAAGGTCTGGAAGCACAGTTAGTATGTAATGGTGACAGGGGGTAATGTAATGGTAACGGAGACTTGCAAAAGGAAGTGGAATAGTTATCAGAGCTTGCGGGACTACCTTGGACGTGAGTGAATTGGACTAGCTAATTTGCTTAAGCACATGCACAATAGTTTAAAGTGGCTTAATTCTGTAATTTGATTCTAGAAAATTTTATGCCAGGTTCCATTGTTTGATCTTAGAATGTTAAATGTACTTGCTCCTGACAGTAGCCAGTGGGAAAATATACTCAACCGAAGTTCAGAATTGACTAACACAGGTTGGAGCTGCATTTTCTTTTTACATGGAATATGTAATTAGTCCCCATTACGGAGATAACTATGCAAGATTCCGTGGCCCAACTTGAAATGGAACACTGATTTTTAAAATGCAATCTTAAAAATGCCTTTTCAACAAAACATTCTTTTAAAAACAAACTTCCCAGCCCGACTGATGACCATGAGACAGTGAGTTTTAACTAACGCTCATTTACATCAACCTGCATTTACCATGAAATCATTGGATGTCGAAGTTAAAAATCACACAACACCAGGTTATAGTCCAACAGGTTTAATTGGAAGCACACTTGCTTTCGGAGCGTCGCTCCTTCATCAGGTGCTAAAGGAGTGACGCTCTGAAAGCTAGTGCTTCCAATATAACCTGGTGTTGTGATTTTTAACTTTGTACACCCCAGTCCAACACCGGCATATCCAAATCATTGCATGTCAAGTCACACATTATTTGTCAAGTAGAACATAGAACATTACAGCGCAGAACAGGCCCTTCAGCCCTCGATGTTCCACCGACCTGTGAATTCTCAACTCGTCCCCCTACACTATCCCAAAATCATTCATGTGCTTACCTAAGGATTGTTTAAATCCCCCTAATGTGGCAGAGTTGACTACATTAGCAGGTAGGGCATTCAACACCCTTATCACTCTGTGTGTAAAGAACCTGCCTCTGACATCTGTCTTAAATCTATCACTCCTCCATTTGTAGTTATGCCCCCTCGTACACGCAGACATCATCATCCTCGGAAAAAGACTTTCACTGTCTACCCTATCCAATCCTCTGATCATCTTGTAATTCTCTATCAAATCCCCTCTGCGCTGCCACCTTGCCAATGAGAATAAGTTCAAGTCTCTCAGCCTTTCCTCATAAGACCTTCGCTCCAGACCAGGCAACATCCTGGTAAATCTCCTCTTCACCTTTTCCAATGCTTCCACATCCTTCCCAAAATTTGGGGACCTGAATTGTACACAATATTCCAAGTGTGGCCGCACCAGCATTTTGTATAGTTGCAGTATGATATTGCAGCTCCGGAACTCAATCCCTCTACGAATGAAACCTAACACACCGTATGCCTTCTCAACAGCACTATCCACCTGGGTGGCAACTTTCAGAGATCTATGTACATGGACTCCAAGATCCCTCTGCGCATCCACACTGTCAAGAATCTTTCCATTGATCCAGTCCTCTGCCTTCCTGTTGTTCTTCCCAAAGTGCATCACCTCACACTTAGCTGCATGGAACTCCATTTCCCAACTCTCAGCTCAATTCTGCAGTTTATCCAAGTCCCCCTGTAACATTCTTCCACACTGTCCACTACTCCACCGACTTTAGTGTCATCTGCAAATTTACTAATCCATCCACCTATGTCTGCGTCTAAGTCATTTATGCTAAGCAATGGTCCCAAAACAGATCCTTGTGGCACACCACTAGTAACTGGACTCCAGGCTGAATATTTTCCATCAACCACCACTCGCTGCCTTCTTTCAGAAAGCTAGTTTCTAATCCAAACTACTAAATCACCCTCCATTCCATGCCTCTGCATTTTCTTCAACAGCCTACCATGTGGAACCTTATCAAAGGCCTTTACTGAAGTCCATATATACTACACCAACTGCCCTACCCTCGTCTATATGCTTGGTCACCTTCTCACAAAATGCATCCTAAACTGAGGTTTGTGAGACACGACCTGCCCTTGAAGAAACCACGTTGACTATCTGAAATCAAATTGTTGCTTGCGAGATGATTTTAAATCTTTTAATCCTTTCCTACAACAGAAGTAAGGCTCACTGGTCTATAATTATCTGGGTCATTTCTGCTGCCCTTCTTGAACAAGGGCACATTTGCAATCCTCCAGTCCTCGGGTACTAAACCTGTAGACAATGACGACTCAAATATCAAAGCCAAAGGCTCTACTATCTCCTCCCTAGCTTCCCAGAGAATCCTCTGATAAATCCCATCCATCCATCCCAGGGGACTTGTCCACTTTCACTCCTTCTAGAATTGATAACACTTATTCGTAACTAACCTCGATTCTTTCTAGTCTAATATCTTGTATCTCATTTTTCGCCTCACGAATATTCTCCTTTTCCTGAGTGAAAACCAATGAGAAATGTTCGTTTAGTACCTCTCTGATCTCCATAGGGTCCACACTCAAACTCCCACTTCTGTCTTTGGCCCTATTCCTACCCTAATCATCCTTTTATTTCTCACATACTGATGGAAAGCTTTAGGGTTCTCCTTTTATTCTATTTGCTAAAGACTGCTCGTGTCCTCTCTCTTTGCTCTTCTTGACGTTTTTTTAATAAATCCTTCCTAGCTGATCTGTAACTCTGTCGCCTCATCTGAACCATCTTACCTCATCAACATACAAGCCACCTCCTTCGTAACAAGAGATGCAATTTCTATTGTGAACCACAGTTCCCTTACCTTATCACTTCCTCCCTGCCTGACCGGGACATACCTATCAAGAATACGTGATATCTGTTCCTTTAACCAGCTCCACATTTCCATTGTCTGCATCCCCTGCATTTTGCTACCCCATTCTATGCATCCTAGTTCTTGCCTGATCGCATTATAATTGCCCTTGCCCCATCGATAACTATAGAATATTAGCATAATTTATTACACAAATGAGTTTAAGTGCTGGGGATCTGAAACTGCGCTTGAACAGATAGTCAAGGCAGATATCCCCTCTGTTTGAAAAGTATTTGGATAGGTGATGACCTATGAAGCATTGCACCAAGAACTAGAAAGTGGGATTTGGACCAAAGATTCTTGGAGCACAGTGGCAGTGTTCCTTACTGAGCTTGGAGGCCCTGGTACAATTCCCACATGCTCCTGAGGTGTGTAATAATAGTCAATAAGTTGATCAGAGGGTAACTAGGATTGATGGTTGCATATCGGCTGTTATGAGTAATACTGCAAATTTCATGATTCTATGATGAAGTTTCCAACACAGCCATAGCTCATGGTTTTGGCAGGTCTTGAATACGTACATGTCATGTAGCCTGCTATGTCATACCTCCTACATAATGATTTGTTAGTAGATTAGATTCAATTACTTAGTGTAGAAACCGGCCCTTTGGCCCAACAAGTCCACACCGAAGCGCAACCCACTCATACCCCTACATTTACCCCTTTTACCTCACGCTACGGGCAATTGAGCATGGCCAATTCACCTGGCCTACACATCTTTGGGAGGAAACTAGAGCACCCATGGGAAACCCATGCAGACACTGGGAGAATGTGCAAACTCCACACAGTCAGTCGCCTGAGTCGGGAATTGAACCCGGGTCTCTGGCGCTGTGAGGCAGCACTGCTAACCACTGTGCCACCATGCTGCCCACGGTAGGAAAGTGCTGTCTGCAATTTGTGACAATTTAGTACTTACAATCCTGTTAAGCTTGTGCATAACCCTTATTTTCTGTCTTTTAAAAATTCCCATTTACTATGTTCACATGGAATTTTTGAAATGGATTTTTGAGACAAGGGTGTCTAGGTTTTGTTTTTGGGTGCAGTAGGGGCAGGCAGCCAAATTGAAGACCCCAATTAATCAACCATAATATAGAAGGATTAGGCCATTCAGCCCATAGTTTGGTTTGCTTTGCTTTGCCAATCTATTGTAGCTGATTGAGTTTGAGAAATATACATTGTCCAGCTGTCTCTCCATAATCCTTGATCCTCTTGCCAATGAATAACTGATGTATCTCTGTCCTAAATACGTTCAATGACTTGGCCTCCTCGGCCCTCTGGCAGTGAATTCCACAGATTCACAATGTTTTTTTTTTGGCAGGCAAAATTTTTCATCGGAGTTTTAAATGGTCATCCCTTCACTGAGACTATGCACATGGGCCCTAGTGTCTCCTCCTCCTAATTGAAATGACTTCTCCATGTCCACTCTACCCAGGTCTGTCTCTATTCTGTCAGCTTCAATCTGATTCCCCTTGTCCTTCAACTCAGTACAAACTCAACTGTTCCTCAGTGATAAACCTTTCATTCGCCAGAATAATTTGTCAACCACTTCTTCTGGACCCTGTCTGATGACAACGCGTGCTCCCTTTTGATTATGGGGCCCAAAACTGCTGTCAAAATTCCAAATGCCATCTAACCAGAGCATTACTTGAGCAGGGATGTACTGCTGAGCTTAAGTTTTCTACCCCTCTTGAAATTAATGCTAATATGGCATTTGCCTTCCTACGTGCCAACTGAATCTGCATCTTATGAGAGTCCTGAGCTCGGGCTCCGAACTCCCTTTGCACTTAAATGTTTGAAGTATTTCCCAGTACAGAAAATATTGTCTTCCTCCCAAAATGTAATATTTCACACTTCCCACATTGTATTCCATCTGCCACTTCTTTGCCCACTATCTTTTCTGTCCAAGTATTTTTTTTTGCAGTCTCAACTCTCTCAAATTCACCTGTCCCTCCACCTATCTGTCGTCTGCGGACTTCGTACCAATGTCCTCACTCCCCTCATCCAGATCACTTAATTTGTCCTGTGAATAACTGTGGTCCCAACACTGCCCCCTGCACAACTCCACTAGTTACTAGCTGCCACCTTGGAAAAGGCCCCTTTATCCCCACTCTTTGCCTTCTGCTAGTCAGCTAATCCCCTTTCCCTGCTACTACCTAGATGCTAACACCATCTTAGCTTATTTAGTAGCCTTCTGTGCAGTACCTTGTCAAAGGCCTTCTGGAAATCCAAATAATTCACGTCCACTGATTCTCCTTTTATCTAGCCTGCTCATTACACCTCCAAAAAATTTGTAGCAGATCTTATTTAGTAGACCAGGCCAAATGACCCACCCCTTCCTGCTTCTGTGTTCTGATGTTTGAGATACAAGTCCTTGGCAAATGAGGATAAGAAACTGCTGTATGGGTAAGAATCTAATTAGGTGCAGCAGACTAGTAAGAATTGTTTATGCCTCCCTGTCCCCTGTCCTCCTTGGCACAATCGCAGACCTCTGGCAGTATACAGAAACTAGCCTGGTCATTCTTCTGTCTGAGCATGTGACAATGTATTGTAGAGCATTTTCAAAAACAGTAAGCAGAATTGTCCTGCAACACAACTTGCCAGCTCTCAATTTTGAGAACTTGAAATACGATTTGTTCTATATAAATGTATGTAATGGTCACACTGGCTCTTGAATTCGCCAAGTTTTGATTTAATTCTGCAGTGAGCATTCTAACCAGCTGCTTAGTAACTACAACCTGCCTGGGCTCTACAGTACTTTAAAAGAAATTGTCACAAGTCTGAAGCTGGAAGCACAGTTGGTCAGGGAGTGAGAAATTCCACTAAACCTACTGTTGTCTGTCTGTCCCCAGATGCTGGCTGATCGATCAGCCACTTCTGTTCCGACATTGATCCGTGCTTAAATTTAGTCACAATCTCCAATAATTCTATCTCTGTACAATGGGTATAAGATCATCTCTCTATTCTCGCACTTGCTGTCTTGCAAGATACATTTAGTTGCCAACACAGGTGAATGAACCATTAAAATACTCTTGCTTTCTCAGCACTAGGGGAACATTTTGGTGATTTTTTTTTTACAGGGTATACTACACATTCATGTTGTGAATCATTTACTAAGTCCTACCCTTTTTTTTTGTTAGTCATGGTAGTGAGCTGCGATAAAAGATTGCATTTAGTTGTGTCATGGAAATAGGGGAGCACTTAGTGCCTCTAAGCACATGTACTATCAGAAGCAGAAAGAAAGATGTTTTTAATGCCTCTGGTGTTAACTTAAACTGAGTACTTGAAACTTTTTCAAGTTGAGGTAAAACTCAAGTCTTCTGGGGAGTAAATTAATACTGGATACGGTTGCTCATGGCCCATGCTGCTGCCCTTCGTCTGTGTGTATGTCTCACTCACTCCACTCACTCCCTCATTCACTCAATCACTTACTCACTCACCTTGTTCACTTTCCCTGTAACAGATGGGCCTCATTTGTGGGTTGACTTGCCTCATGCCTAGCAGCATTGAATGTGTTTACCACTCCTGGATTACCTGGTTGTTCCTGTGTCTGTCTCCAACTGTAATTTCTGCTAAACTATGTACCTTGCTAAATGCTCTTGATTTTTTTCCAGGGTCAGTTGGTGGCCTTCAATTTATTGTGTATTGAGGGTTTAAAAGCTCTCAGAAGTGAGTCAGCTAGGTATACATGTTGTCTATGGATCTGAAAAGATTAAATATTAAGGAATATCTTAGACTTAAGAAGATTGGTTTTCCTGTCGCACACAACTGTGCAGGCCCAGCAAATGGTTGAATTAGGATGATGGAGGAAGCAAGCTGCATGAGCAATGTTATCTTGCAGGCTGGTATACGTTTGCACGTTAGGGTGAGAAGGGTAATGGATTCTTCCATAGGTTTTTCTGCTGCATGACAAGGGAAGGAAATCTGGATTCTTGTTTCTGGTCCCATGAGTAATCGTGCTAGAAACTGGGTGTATATTGTGCTACTGAGCATGAATCAATATCTGCTGGACTTTGTCCCAGATTATGCTGCTCTTATTCACCTTTTTTAAACTCTGGTGTGAATAAATGCATTGATAATCAGCTGGAATACAACTGTTGTATGTGAAGCTAAATCTAAATGAGAGCAGAACCTGCTACAGAGAGCTGCAATTTGGCTAACTACAACCTATCACTGCAACACAACTCTGCATTTGAGTCCTGACTGGTTGTTGAATCGCAGACTAGGGCCTGTACTGACCATTGCTATCCATGAATAGGGATCATATCTTATTAGTAGTCTTTGGCACACCAACTAGTTCCTGTAGCCCTGAGCCATCGCCAGGACCAACACCTTCAGGAAGGTAAGCACTAGAAGGGAAATAACACACATGAAAGAAGAGTCTAATAAGTAAGGCAATGTTGGTTATGTTGATAACTGATTATACAGCATATCAGATGTCCTAAGAGTATTAGAAGCACTGTGTTTGATGTGTGCTTCTGTAAACATTGAGTTGAGTTAATGATTGGTAACTGAATGCTGGCCAACTAAGAATGATGTCATCTTGGTAGCCTGTATATGACAAAGAGAATGTTGGATGATCTGCCTGTGTAGGGCTTGGTGCATCTGAGAATACCTGTCATAGGGACAGATGGAAGGGGAGGAGCCTCTATGATTTAACCATCCAGGTTGTTGTTTGTTTTTCCCCCTTCCAGGAACCAACAATTGATAGCTGTGCTCCCTCTACTAAACTAGAACAATGAAGAGATTCCGAAGACACGGACATGAGCTTAACCGGGAGCGCATCAAACAGGACCTGTTCCAATTTAACAAGGTTAGTTAGCTTCTCTAATTCTCCTCCACATGTCATGTTGCTGGGCTCTGTTCTTTTTTGTATTTGGCAGATTGCTGAAAATGTTTAACTGGCTGTTTGAGAGCCTAGCCTGTTACCAGAGTTCAGTCCAGTTCTATTGTCCAGTGTACTCATTCTATTGGGTGTCATTGGATAGAGAAATGCAACAGCTTATCAGTGGGCGTCTTAGATGAATGGCCAGATTATCTGTTTTAGTGCTAGTTGAGAAATACATTTTAACCAAACAGCAGGCACTCTTTCCTGCTCTTCGGATAATCCCATGGACTTCAACTGAATATATTCAACACTACGTTCCAATGATGTCCCTGAGCAGTGCAGCACTCATTCTCCCACTGAATAGTTACCTGAAATCATGGGCCGGAACTTCAATCCATGATAGAGGCCTCTGATCTGCCACCAAACCAGTTAAGATCAGACTGAAAGTCAAAGGGATTTTTTTCTGTTCAGTTTTGTGTACAAATGAACTGCCACCACAAAGAAATCCTCCTTCAGCAATGCAAGGAAGAGTGTGCTACCATAAACTATGACTTCTATTTTTTTTTTGTAACGCCTGTGTAGGATAATACATGGAATGACCTTTTACTGGCAAGTGAATTAGTTTATCATATTGGCTCAGTTGCTCAATGCTATGCTATTAATGAGCTTCTTTGTCATTCTGTCTCAAACTGATTTTCTTGTAAATGATTACTATGATAGAAGGGATCAGTCTCATTTCTGTTAAATCACTTAATTGCCTTGCAGATCAAGATGCTTGATTTCAAGTACTGACATCTTGACACTTTTTGTTTTTAATTGGAATTAAACAGTTTCTTTCTTTGGTCACTTTTGTTTTGCGGTAAAGGTATTTATTAAGTTGGCCATTTTGAGTGTCAGTAGTTCATAGACCATAGAGTCCCTACAGTGTGGAAACAGGCCCTTCAGCCCAACAAGTCCCCACTGACCCTGTGAAGAGTAATCCCCCCCCCCAGACCTATTCCCCAAACCTCTTAACTCGGTTTACCCCTAACTAATGCACGGAGCCTACACATCCCTGAACACTACAGTCAATTTAGCATGGTCAATTCAGCTAACCTGCGCATCTTTGGATTGTGAGAGGAAATCTGAATACCCGAAGAAATCCTGCACAGAAGTTGGAGAATGTGCAAACTCCACACAGTCACCTGAGGCTAGAACCGATCCTGGATTCCTGGTGCTGCAAGGTAGCATTGCTAACCACTGAAGCACTGTGCTACCCTTATCTCAAAATATTCCGATGGCGTTTTCAGCAATTTTTTAAATGTTGAGCTATTTCTCCTTTCCTCGTGGAAGGAGGCAGCTCCAACCCCTGACTGTGTCTGTCTGCTAATTCTTGCAGCTTGGCCTCATTGACCTTTTGTAAAACTCCCAAAGTCACTTCTTCCACCCCCAAAAAAAAAGATTAGTGACTGAAAGAGCTATTGCTATCCCAAGCACTGTTTTAAACCATCTGAAATCAACACCTGGAACAAAAGACACTAGCATCCACCACTCGCTGTCTTGGAACCACAGAAAAAAATCCCGCAAAGAGCCCCCAGTCTGTCATGGATCATGCCAGACCCCTTCAAAACATTTCAAAAAAGTAGCCCGGACCCTAACTTTGCAAGTTGTTTTAAGGAGGTGTAAGGTAGGTATTCCAGTAGTGATGCAGCTGGCCCAATCGCTTTGTTTTAAACAAATCAGAATTTATTTGCAAGATTACCAAACCAAGCACAAACAAAAGAGAACAGACTATAGAATAACCTAACCTATCCGAAAACCAAACAGACAATCTCAACCTAATCATGCTGTTCTGAGTGCTGAGAACAAACCCCACTAACACTGCTTTGCATAAAGGAGAAAATCACACACAGGGTCTTACAGGAGAGATCGAGAGATGGTAGACAGATTCAGAATGGAACACCTCCTTTCATGTCGCTGTTGCTTTGACCAGCAGCCTCAAAACGACTGACTGCATACTCTGAACAGCCAGACTGCTAAAACCCAAACCAAATCCCAGAAAAGTGGGAGAATTAGCCACTCCTCTTTGATTGTATAAGTTTTTTTAAAAAAACTTTTTATAAAAGCTGCTTCAAGTAGATTAAACCAGACATTTCAGAACCTGTGTGTTGTAAAACACTTTTGAAAAAAGCCAAGGACAACATAGCCATCTTAGAATGTGCAAACTCAGCACAGTCAGTTGCCCAAGGCTCGAATTAAACCCAGGTCTCGGGGGTTGTGAAGCAGCAGTACTACCCACCGAGCCGCCATGCTATCCTAGTTTTTGAAGATCATTCGGCAGATGGTTACAGCACATGGAGAGGAAGGAAGGTATCTTCTTAAATAAGACTTGGGTATTACAACAGGACTTAGATTCCTAAACAATAGGAACAGTAATAGACCAATTGACAAATTAAGCCTATTTGGTGTCCTTTTGATTAAAATCACTTGATCTAATTGTGGCTGTTAGACTAGCTTTTTTTCCTATAACCTTTGACTCTATTGTTTATCAAAAATCTCTTTTAGCTCCATCTTGAATATATTATTAGCCCAGATGCCATTACTTTCTAGGGAAAACCACTCCACAAATGATACCTCTGAAATCAATTTTCGTCTAATCTCCTACTCAGACTGTGCCACCGAGATCTGGATTTCCCCCACAAGAAAAAAGCATCCTCAATATTTAATTTGCCAATCTCTGAGAATTCTGGACGTTTCGGTATGGTCACCTTTTCAACTTCAATCCTTGTAAACTCCTTTTGGATGCAGATCCAATTCATTCATTTCAGTTCTCATAAATGGTAACTTTCTTTATCTCCGGAGCTAGCCCAGTGAACCTCCCCTAAACTGCTTCCAATACAACCATATCCCTCAAGTAGGGAGATCAAACAGTACGTGATAGTCCAACTTCACTTGTGAATGTTTTGTGCAATTGTACAAAGGCATCTCTACTTTCTTCTCTCTGCTCTTCAGTCTCACCACCGCCCCCTTGTAAGAGAAGGCAATAATCCATTTGCTTTTCCAATTAGTTGCTGGATCTTCATGCCAACATTTCAATCCCTCAAAGATGGGCAGACTCCTACTATTGTGTTCTTCAGCCTGTCCATGGGAAATCATAATATTTATATTCTACCTGCCGTTGTGAACACCCTCTCATTTTTTCCCATAAATATATTCATTTGTCCATTTTTTTTTTTTGAAACCCCTTAACCAGTCTACAACCCTTTTTTTTTTTTAAACCCCTCTATGCTTGACACACCAAGTTCACAGCTTGCTTTCCAATTTCACTCCAAATTTGCTGATACCTTCAAGTCGTCCATATAAATTGGTTATAGTTGAGGCCCCAATTCTGATCCCTGTGGCATTTCACAGAATTAGTTTATTTATCTGAAAACTCTCCTGTTAGACACAGCAATAACCCCTTCTGCTAATTTAACCAAACTCTCAGAGAAGCTCACCTCTCCTCATAATCTGTTTAAAGAATGAGTGACTGTTTACAAACTATTTTACAAATCTATGCCTCCTGTTATCTACTTCCCACTCTACTATAAGAATATATTGATCCATATTAAAATTTACAGCAACTTTTACTTTTAAAACCAGTCGCTGACGTTTCCAATGTCGGTCTTCCTCCACGGTGGCACAGTGGTTAGCACTGCTGCCTCACAGCTCCAGAGACCCGGGTGCAATTCCCGCCTCAGGCGACTCTGTGTGGAGTTTGCACATTCTCCCCGTGTCTGCATGGGTTTCTTCTGGGTGCTCTGGTTTCCTCCCACAGTCCAAAAATGTGCAGGTTAGGTGAATAGTCCATGCTAAATTGCCCATAGTAGGGGATGTAGGGGAATGGGTCTGGGTGGATTACGCTTCGGTGGGTCGGTGTAGACTTATTGGGCCAAAGGGCCTGTTTCCACACTAAATAATCTAATCTAATCTCTGTTGTCTTTTGGTCTTCTGCTGCAAAAAATGTGTCTTTTGAAGAAGGTACCTTTTTAAAAGTCTCTTTCAGATAGTCAATCTGATGATGGCAGTTGGTCACTCTGTCTCTGGCTAGCTCTCAAAATGCCAGCTTATTTACAGACCAAACATCAGATCCTCTCATTGGTTCAATGTTGTTAAAACTCATTAAAATTCAAATTCAATTGGGTTTTAGTATCCTGGAGCATAATGTAAACTGGTTGAATTCAAATCGTGGGCAAAAAAATGGAGGTATCCAGTTGACAGCCAAATATTACATTTCAATTTTCCAATACTGAGATTGCTAGTCAGTCTCCTTGCAAACTCTCACTGCCAAAACAGCCTTCACTCTCTCTAAAGCTTTCGTACATACCTTCAACTTCATAACAATCCAGACTTCTTTTGTAGTAACTGACTCTCTATCTATGATAACTTGTGGGATGTAAGTATCACTGCCTGGGCCCATCAATTATTGTCCATCCCTTGAAGTGGTGGTGATCTTGAACTGGTGTAGTCAACTTGGTGTAAGTTCTCATTGGGGAGTGAGTTTCAGGATTTTGATCCAGCAGCAGTGAAGCAATGATACAGTTAAAGGTCAGGGTGGTGAGTGAGTTGGAGTGAGCTTGAAGATGGTGTTCCAAATTTTGTTGCTCTTCTTCCAGATGGCAGTGTTGTGGTTTGGAAGGTGCTGTCTCAGGAGCCTTGGTTAAGGTATCACCCCAATATATAGTTAGCTTTTTTGAAGTATCTCTCTGCTCTTTGGAAACCTAAATAGTCTGTCTGCATGTTCCCCTTTTATCTTGTTACGACCTTGATGTTAAAGAATGCATTCCCTTTTGTAAAGCCTTGTTTATTTGCTGATACATTCAATTTCCCCATAATTATTTCAGCATTTTTTCAAAATCCCATTATTTCTAAACTAGTTATAGCTGAGAGACTGAAATATTCAAGGGTCATAAAAACCATCTCCCAGTGACTTCTTCAAAGTTCTTGTTGCCTGTTCCATGAATTGGAAACATGGTTTTGTGGGGGGAGATAGTGTCTTACCAACTTAATCGAGTTCTTTGAGGAAGTGACCAAATTGTTAGGTGAAGGAAGGGCTGTTGATGTTAAATACATGGACTTTAGTAAGGCCTTTGATAAGGTTCCCCATTGTAGACTAATGGAGAATGTGAAGTCACATGGTGTGCAGGGTGTTCAAGCTCGGTGTATAAAGAACTGGTTGAGCAACAGGAGACAGTAGTAGTTGAAGGGAGTTTCTCAAAATGGAGAAAGGTGACCAGTGGTGCTCCACAGGGATCTGTGCTGGGGCCACGTTTGTAATATACATAAATGATCTGGAATAGATAGACTGGAGAATTGAATGGAGAAGTGGCAGATGGAGTTCAATCCAGGCAAAAGTGAGGTGATGCATTTTGGGGAAGTCTAATTCTAGAGCACATTATACAGTAAATGGAAGAGCCTTGAGAAAAGTTGATGGCCAGAGAGATCTGGGAGTGCAGGTCCATTGTACCTTGAAGGTTGCTGCACAGGTGGATAGAGTGGTCAAGAAGGCATATGGTATGGTTGCCTTCATCTGACTGGGTATTGAGTATAAGAGCTGGCTGGTCATGTTAAAATTGTACGAGACATTGGTTCGGCCGCATTTGGAATATGGTGTACAGTTCTGGTCGCCACAGATGTGGCCAAAAAGATGTGGATGCTTTGGAGAGGGTGCAGAGAAGATTTACAAGGATGTTGTCTGGTATGGTGCTCGCTATGAAGAGAAGTTGAGTAGGTTAGGATTGTTTTAGAAAAAGGAGATTGAGGGGGGAACCTGATTAAGGTCCACAAAATCATGAATGGTATAGACACTGAAGATAGAGATAAGCTTTTTCCCAGGATGAAGGATTCTATAACGAGAGGTCACGCTTTCAAGGTGAGAGCTGAAAAGTTTAAGGGGGGGATATACACTGCTAGTACTTTACACGGAGGGTGGTAGGTGCTTGGAAGGTGTTGCCAGCAGAGGTGGTACGGGAAGGCATTGTAGATTCATTTAAGATGCATCTGGACAGATGAATGAGTAGGTGGGGAGGAGAGGGATACAGATGCTCAGGAATTGAGCGACAGGTTTAGACAGTGGATTTGGATCGGCTCAGGTTTGGAGGGCCAAAGGGCCTTTTCCCTGAACTGTAAGTGTTCTTTAATTGAGTTGATGCTGCATTTTGGTTCTCAAACGAAGACTCCACTGATCTCTAAAAATTTCCCTCGTTTCACACCCATATCTTTGCCCTTCAGAACACCCTTTTTTTTTCCCAACCCCTTCCCCTTCTGGCAAGTTTCCCTACTCAGACCTTTTTATTTGCCTTTGACTCATGTCTGCATGCTGTATCTCTTCCTATCCCGCTCTGATTCTCATGAGCTGCTTTGGTACTCTCCATTATTTCCTGCATCTCTCCTTGTGATGGTACACCATGATGTATTTCAAAAGCTTGTTTTAGATCAGTTATCTGACTCACCAGTATACTGCAAGTGGTTCAGCTGGAGGCTGACCCAATAATGCAGTTCTGTGCAGGGCCCATATCCCATGAATCTGAACACCTTTCTTCCAAACTAATCTTTTAAGCCATATATTCAACTGTGATTTTATTTCACCAGAAGCCCATTTATTCACAGCTTGATAGCAAGCCAGCGATTTTTGTCTTGCAGAGTTCTGTTTTGTTTAATGCCCTTGACATTCAATGACATTGCCATTGCTGAATCCCCTGTCTGACTGTCGATATCTTTTTGGGGAGAAGAGTTGTTTAAATGTTGATCAGAAACTGAACTGGACTAGCCATATCAATACTTGGTATCTAACCAAAGTGTGACTGCCTCCTGGAACAGTGTCCACCTGACATCCCTCCCCCTTCCTGATGCTGTGTGTCACCAATATTCAGCCCAGTTCTTTGCAAACCAAGCTAGTTTAAAACTAAAATTACTGTTACTTTCATGTTCTATTTAATGTTTATCTGTTGAAGTCATGAGTAATGGTTATTTCCACATTTTGATGGGATAAAAGCAGTAGCTTTATGGTAATTTCATCAATTTGCTCAGTCAGCCGTGTGTTTGCTTGTGTGTAGTGAAATGCAATTTGGCAAAGGACAACGGTGTCATTAAAATGATATTCGATCAATGAAATAGAAGAATGTATTTGTTGAATGCAACGTTTGGGGCTACATCTACTAGCATTAGAATACTTGGAGTGGGATATTGTACACCGTGCCACCACCCAGTACTGCTTTAAAAAATATCTATTTGAGAGATGGAAGATTTTCTGGTTTTCAATTCCAGACACTGAACAAGTAGTTATTTTTAAACCAGTTAGTCAAGTCGCTCGTTTCAGACTTCCAGCATCTGCAGTTCTTTTGTTTTATTTCAGCTATTTCTGAAGTTGGATAATCTTATTACAAGGCAATGTACTGGTTGTCAGAGGTGTGACTTCAAGTTGTACATCTAACACTCTGTTCTTAGTGTGTGGTCGGGTTGACTAACATCTGCTCAGAATGTCACTCACTGTCGTGTGAAATTTTCTTGAACATTTAACCCGGTTGTGTACCAATTCTCCATTCTTATTTTTCCTCCAGACTGTGGAGCATGGATTTCCACATCAGCCCAGTGCTCTTGCTTACTGTTCAAGTCTCCAGCTCATGGCCATTGGAAGCCGATCGGGCGCCTTCAAGATGTATCTTTTTCACATGCAATTTAAAACTGTTTGATTGGTTTGCCTCTATTTACAAGTGAGTTGAATTGTATTTATCGTCATGTGTACGAGGCACAATGAAAAGCTTTGTCCTCAAGTAACCACAACTGCAAATAAAGGACCTTTGGATATAGTTGGAGGTTTGTTCTTCACAGCAATCTGGGAAGTTGTTGAGATTTCGACTTTGATTTACTTCAACTAAATTCATCGGTGATCCTGGCCAGTGCTAGATGAAGTGTTCCATTTGATTATGATGTGAAATATGTAAGGGAAGTGATTCTTATTACTCCAGGTCATAGATTCCGAAAGAGCTTTTGGCTATTTATGATAAATATAACTGGAGAAATGGGGCTCAGGAGCTCCAGGTTCACAACATTTTTTTTCCCTTTGGTCACTTTCTATCTGCATGCAACTGACAAACCTGAATTATATACAGTGAATAACAAAAATAATTTTGTAGAAGCTTCAGAAAGTTACCTAAAAGTTCTCACTGATTTTGGTTGAATTGCAGAGTACTGGACCATGCGTTTATCTCTTGACTGAAAGCATCAAAAAAACTTGCATTGTTTCCAGTGTATGGTGTTCAGAGCAGCACTGAAGTTGAGCTTTACCATCTACATAAACAACACATTTACCTCTTATTTGACCTGTTAGAGCTTAACTATCTGTTGGCCCTGACTACTCGTGCTTTGGAGAAATCAGATCTTGGACCAATATTGGAAGAGGGTATTGAAATGCAAAGATCTGCTTCCATATGAAATTCACTATCTGGAATTTCATATGCAATTTCAGTGGAGGCTAACATTGGTCCACAGCTTTTAAAAGAGAATGGGTTCCTACTGGGTGTCCGTGATTGACGAATATCCAACTTATGAATGCTGGTACTTATGGACGTGATCTTATGGAGGGGCAACACATTTAAACATAAGATGTGCATTCCCTGCACTTGGGAATGGCTCCTTTTTATGTTGTCCTGCATTTTGTGAAACTAAACTTGCAAATGGATTCCAGGATGGAACCAATTTGTGACCCAGGGACTGCCTATGGGGGAAAAAAAAACACTTTCGGGTGACTGAATTGAGCTAGGTCAATGGCTTTGTTTCAGAGAGTAAAAGCAGTGGTATGTTGAATGGTTGCCTGTGCAGTAACATTGAGTCTCTGTGCCAACAGCAGGCATTTTATGCACTAGGTGCCAGTTTTTTTCTTTTTGTTTAACTGCCTGAAACTTGATTTTCTTCCCCACCGGTTGCTATTTAACCCCAGAAATTGCTGTAGTGTAAACAAAAGACTTCTCTAATATCATGAGGCCTTTAAAATTCTTTATTGCTCTGCTAAAAATGATTGACATGGTGATTATGTGCAACTTGACAGTGGTCAAGCCCAATGTGCTAGTTGCTTTTTTTTCTCACAGCATTTCCAGGTTTGCATTTAATTCCCATTTGTTTTAACTCTGTCACAAAGCCCACTATCCCTGGAGCTTTCCACTGAAGTTTACTCCTGTGAATCCAGGAGCTGAGCCATATATTTGTAGTCTGCAGCTTGAAACTGACCGGTACCACACTGTCCTGCTACGTGAACTGAGGAGTGCTGCTCCCTTTGAATTTTCAACAATCTCTAAGATATGTGTACCTATGGATTGGAGAATACAGAGATTGTCTGGAGGACTGACCCCATGCTTGAAATGCTATGTCAGGTAACAATGTGAATGCAACTCATCTGTTGCACTGAACAGGCGATACATTCCTAATTGATTTGTTGAAAGCCTTTTATTGCACTTTATCCGAGATCACTTTATAGTTGGTACACTGAGCAAAAGCAAAATACTGGAAATATTCCGCCTGTATGGCATCTGGGGAGAAGAACTGCCACTGTTGCAGATCAGTTACCTTTTTGTTAGAATGATAAAATATTAAGGAGAAGTTTTAAGTAAGTGCAGAAGAAAAATGCAGGTTTGTGAGGGAAGAACAAAAGGGGGAAGTGCAGCTTGCAGTTTTCTGATCTTTGGTCCATTCCTAATGTTGTCCATGAGACTGCTGCTAACAGCAATTTTTAAAAATAAAGTTTAGTCAGTCATACAGCTTGGAAACAGACCTTTCTACTCATCTATGCCAATCATGTTTCCAAACTAAACTAGTCCAACCTGCCTGCATTTGGACCATATCCCTCAAACCCTTCCTATTCATGTACCTATCCAAGTGTCTTTTTAAATCTTGTAATTGTACCTGCATCTTTTACTTCCTCTTGCAGTTTATGCTATATATGAACCACCCTGTGTGTATTTTTAAATATAGTTGCTGCTTGGATCCTTTTTTTTAATCTTTCTCCACTCATCATAAAAATATGCTCCCTAGTTTTGAACTCTCCTTTCCTTTAGTATTCACTTTATCAATGCCCCTCATGATTTCATTAACCTGTAGAAGATCACCCCTCAACCTCCTACACACCAGTGAATAAAGCTCTAGCTTTTTGTTGTTACTCAAACCGTCTAGTCCTGGCAACATCCTGGTAAATCTTTTCTGAACCTTCTCCAATTTATTAATATAGCAGGGCAACCAGAACTGCACACAGTACTTGAAAGTGGCCTCACCAAATTCCAGTACAAATTCAAAATTCTGTCCTAAATCATATCCTCAACGAAGGGAAGCATGCTTCATTTGCCACCTTTTAATCACTGTTGTACAATTTTCAAAGAACTATGTAGCTGAACTCCTAGGTGTCTGTTTTGACAACAGTATGCAGGGCTTTACCATAAGATTTTAAAGAGATCCAAGATTATAAAGAGATTTAAAAATACACACAGGATGGCGCGCTGGAGACTCAAGACCAACTCACTATTTAGAGTCATACAGAAGTACAGCACAGAAACCGATCCTTTGGTCCAACTTGTCCATGCCAGATTTCACATTGGACCATGTTTCTTTTAATTGTATCTTCAAACCTCCCATTTAATGTTTCCTGAATATTAGTGACTCCTCTCTTCTGAGGATTCTATCCATGATTTTCGATTTTGGGATCCTATCTGTTCCTCCCTACCCCCAATCTCTCTCCGTGTTTCTTCACATCCTGCACCCCTCCACCTGCTGTGCGTGCACACACACTGCTGCAGCCTTGATAATTTTCAGGAGAAGAGGTGGATAACTGGCAGAGAACATTTTTGCTTTTCAAACATTTGTTAGATTTGGGAATAGTCCTTGAAACTACTTGATGTAAGGATGAGCCAAGCAACTACAGAAAGTCCATTTAACTCCACGGGTGGGGAAGATTTCTCAAAACAAGAATTTTGAGCAAAACTGATGCTAAGGAAAGCCAGTGTGAATTCTTTTTCAGGGATAATAGTGTTTTGTTTTTGGGTAATGCTGTTTGTATGATCTATACAGATTTCCAAAAAGCATTTGCTCAAATCTGTAGCTTTATTTAAGTTTAGAGCTCAAAGTCAAAGGGACAGTAACAACATGGATACAGAATGGGCCAAGTGACTGGAAACAAAAAACAGTAGCTAATGGCTGTTTTTGCTAACTGGAGGAAAATTTATGCTGACATTCTCCCTAATGTGTGTAATGACCTATATGTTTGTGGGCACAATTTCAAAGCGTACATAAAATACATAAAACATTGTGCAGTGTCATGATCCTCCTCAGTTCATTGTTAGGGCTTGAAGTACTTCAGATATTGGAGTTAAATGTCACAGAAGGGTTTGTGCTGAAATTTGTTGTCCTTAATTTGTGGCTGTAGCTACGGCGCACCTGAGGTGGAGATCATGGGCTTGCATGAGGAGAATGCAGCTGTTACCCAGATTCATTTTCTACCAGAACCGGTAATGTTTCAACTGTCTTCCTCATTCTATTTTTCACCTTCAGGACCACACTTTTTTTTTCCTCTCTATCCTCTGTACTTTCTTTCCCGTTTTGTACTGGTCCGAAGGCTACATTGATTTGAAATGTTCATTTCAGTGCAAGTCCAACATTACTAACTATATAGAACATTGCTTCTAGCAAGTGTAAACTGGCATTCTGCTCAACTCAATAAATTTGTTTAACACCGTATTTGCATAAGTCACAAAATGTTTTCAGTAAAATAAGTTTGTCGTTGAAGAGGGAAGTGGGCAGTTTTATTACCCCATAGACCAGTATTTAGAACATTTTTAGTGTTTTTAACATATTAGAAGCCCTGACTTTATTATGGTGGAGAAAGTGAGGACTAGAGATGAGACTCAAAGTGGGGTGCTGGGAAAGCACAGCAGGTCAGGCAGCATCCGAAGAGTAGGAGAATCTGTATTTTGGGCATAAGCCTTTCCTGATGAAGGGTTTTTGACGGAAATGCAGATTTTCCTGCTCCTTGGATGCTGCCTGACCTGCTGTGCTTTTCTAGCACCCCACTACTCAGTTTGCAAATGTCACTCAATTCAGAGTTTTTAAACTCAACACCTAGGTTATAGTCCAAAAGGTTCATTTGGAAGTACTAGCTTTTGGAGCACTGCTCCTTCGTCAGGTGCTGTAAAAGCAGAATTACTACTATTGCTAATTTCAAGGCCAAAAATGGGATTACAGGTATAATCTGAAATTGCAGAACTCTGTTGTGAAATGTCTTAACTGAAAGATATGGTGATGTCCACCATACCTAAAATTGAGTTTCAGTGGCTCGGGGGGAGGTGAACGAAAAGCATCTTTCACCGCATGCCCTGCTTGACTTCATATTTGAGCTGGTGGATTTTGTATGACATGATCTGCTGCATTGATATGTGGCTACCTTTTTTTTATTGCAGGGTCAGCTGGTGACACTCTTGGATGACAACAGTCTGCATTTATGGAAAGTGAGGAAAAGCCCAGATGGATTGAGTGTCCTAAAGGAAGAATCTCATTTTAATCTAAAAGGACAACCTGGGTAAGAGTTTAAACTGGATCAGTTCAAATCAAGGTGTGCATCAGTGGTCTTTAGGTATTTTAAATAGCGATTTGATTTGAATGTTTGCTCTGCTGGAAGGTTTCTTAAATTTGTCATTCTGAATGTGAAGAAAAATAAAATTAGTGGTCATAGTTTGCAGCTTGTCATGTGCTCAGTTTTTATTCTGACTGACAAGGATGAGTTTATATGATTTAAGTAAATGTTGGGCCCTGATATTCACTGGCTATGGTGGCATAATTATAGTCTTACTGGGCTAGTAATCCAGAGGCCCAGACTAAAAGTCTAGAAACATGGATTCAAATTCTAAGTTGGATGGTAACATTTTAAATTCCGTTAACAAGTCAGAAATACAAAACTCAAGTCTGAGTTTTCATGGTTACCATATTTTAATGTTGTCAACTGTTTTAAAACAAAAGCACCATCTGGTTCATTGATGGAAGGAAACTTGCCTCTTTGCCTGGTTGGTCATTGTGATTCTGGAACATTAATATCAGAGCACAAACAAGCTGGAGTAGGCCATTCAGCCCCTCAGCTTTCTAGCCATTCAACAAGATATGGCTGATCTGCCCTAGGTCTCAACTCCTTCGTATTTCAAAAACTCTTCCTTTTATGTTCTAAATACTTTTTTTTTCAGAAGCCCAGCAACCATACCTCCTGGGGTGCTACACTCTCTCTCTGGGAGTAGAAATTGTGTTCAAGCTCCCTTTTTTTTTAATGTTGGTATCTCTTAATTCTAACTATATCACCTGAGTTTGCACCAGTTGGTCTCTTTATTTTCCCTCCCCACCCCCGCCACCCCAAGTGAAAGCATCATCTCAACAACTACCCTGTCATAGCCTCTTGAGAATCTTATGTTTAATTTGGATCACCCCTCATTATACTAAATTCTAAAGGCCTAACCTGTTTCACTTTTTTTCTAGATAAGTCCACTCCTTCATGTCAGGAATCACCGTAGTGAATCTGTTTTGAACTGCCTTCGATCCCAGCCTTTCCCTTTTAAGATGGGGATGAAAAGTGTATACAATAATTCACGTGGCCTAATGAGTATCCTGTACAGTTGTAAGAAGACTCTCCTATTTTTAAACTCTATCCCCTTGAAGGCCAATTACCTGCTACATCTATGTGCCAACTTCGTGTCTAATGCACAAGTACATTCAGATTCCCCACCACTTTGCATTTCTTTTTGAAAAGCAATTTTCTCTATTTAATTGCTGGTCTGTCTTTTGATTCTTCCAAGCAAAGTGAATGATTTCACCTTTTTTCTACATTTTCAACTCCATCTACCAAACACTTTATTGCTTGTCCTCCACATGAGATACCTTCCTACTTAATTTTGAACTGTCAATTTGAACCCAGTACTTCTCCTAAGCCATCAGTAGAAATTGTAAATAAAAAACTTAGCCTTGTGGCATGCCACAAGGATATCTTTCCAACTTGGAAAATTGCCCAGTAATCTCTACTGTTTTGTGTTTAATCAATTCTTGATCCATACTGTACATTATTCTCAATACCATAAACTCCTATCTTAAGCATTAACCTTTTTTAATGTGGCATCTTATGTGTTTTCTGGAAATTCAAAAATGCTACACATGCCTATTTTCACCCCCCAGCCCAACGCTGTTTGTATAACCTCCAAGATCATTTTACAGCTTCGACTACTGTGATTTTCCTTTCACAAAACCATGTTTGACTCCTTTTTGATAACACTAAGGCCACATAATCGTCTGCTATTTAATCCTTAAGAATGAAGTCTAGACTTTTCCCAGCAACCAATGTTGGGCTAACTTGTCTAGTTTTCTGCTTTCTATCTTGTTCCCTTGAAGAGGGAGGTCAAAATAATTATTTTTCAATCAGCTGGAACTGTTCTGGAATCCATGAAGTTCTGGAATATTTTGAACAAAGCTTCTGCTTTCACTGCATCCACTTCCATTGAAAGCACTGAAAGAAGGCCACTGTGTCCTGTTTTTTTTTCTTGTCTGCATAGTTCCGTAGATTTCTCAAATACTGTCTCACTGAGATCTTTCTTCCCATGACAACCTTACTTAATATTTTTGGCAAGTTTCTAGTGTCCTCAACCATGGACGCAACAGATTTGGTTTAAATTGTCTGCCATTTCCCTGGGTTTAATGCCCCAGTTACATCCTCCATTCTGCGCCTTTCAGCAGTGAAATAACTAAGTTAATGTTTCTTGATTTTTGCCTGTAACTTTTTGTTGTCGGTGACTTTGTTCCCTGTTTACAGTGCTCCACCAAGTGTCACTACAATAACTGTCGTCCTCCCTCATTCATCTGGTGATGTGCTATTTCTGGGGACAGAAGGTGGCTGTGTGTTTGTAGTGGAACATCCATCTTTGAGAGAGCAGGAAGAGCGAACCATCACCCATGAGGCTGTTCTACAGAAGTAAGGGCTCTGCTTATGTTTCCACCAAAGACTGCCACTCTGCCTGCTTTACCATCCATTACTATAGGTTATGATCTGATGGCATTTTGAACAGATGGTATGGCACAAGAGATGCTGTCACTTATCACTCCACTTATTTTCTTAAAATAATAGGTTGATTCACTCTGATATTTGACAAGACAGATATAAATTTTCCTATCTTTTTTGTTTTCTTTCCCAGTCCTTTGTGCCTACGTTCCTTTTCTCCATGTATTTATGATCTGTTGTGCATAAATTGGTAAGAGACTTTCTCAGGGAAATGCACAACAGCAATTTGGCAGTTGTTTATGGAACCCTTGCTGAAAGTGCTGAACAGGTTTGTCCCACTGAGGCAAGGAAGGGATGGTAGGATGAAAGAACCTTGGATGAAGAGAGAGGTGGAACATTTAGTCAAGAGGGAGAATAAAGCTTAAGGTTGAGGAAGCAAGGATCGGTCAGGGGTCTAGAGGGTTACAAGGTTGCCCGGAAGGAACTGAAGAATGGACTTTGGAGAGCGAGAAGGGGACATGGAAAAGCTTTTGTGGGTAGGGTTAAGGAAAACCTGAAGATATCCTACACTTTTGTGAGGAACAAGAGTGTGGTCAGAGTGAGGATAGGACCGATCAGGGATAGTGGAGGGAACTTGCGCCTAGAGTCAGAGGATGCAGGGGAGGTCCTTACTGAATACTTTGCTTCAGGATTCACTACTGAGAAGGACCTTGTCGTTTGTGATGGCAGTGTGAAACAGACTGATATGGTCAAACAGGTTGATAAGGAGGATGTGCTGGAAGTGTTGAAAAACCTGAGAATAGGTAAGTCCCCTAGACCAGATGGGATATACCCAAGGTTACTATGGGAAGTTGCTCTGCCTTTGGCAATGATCTTTGTGTCCTCCCTGTTCACTGGAGTAGTGCCAGATAATTGGAGGGTGGTAAATCTTATTCCCTTGTTCAAGAAAGGGATAGGGATAATCCTGGGAAATGCAGTCTTGTGTCAGTGGTGAACAAATTATTGGTGAGGATTTTTGAGACTGGATTCATGATTATTTGGAAAACAGTTTGATTAGAGATAGTCAGCTGACTTTGAAAGTCGGGATATTGACAGGGCTAAAAAGGGATGGATGGAGTTTACCCTGGAAGAGTGAAGAATTCACTTTGGAAGGTTGAATTTGAATGGAGATAACTAGGTTAAGGGCAAGATTCTTAGCAGTGTGGAGGAACAGAGGGATCTTAGGGTCCATGTCCATAGATACTCAAAGTTGCCACCTAAACAGTTAGGGTTGTTAAGAAGGCAAACGGTGTGTTGGCTTTCATTAACAGGGGGAATTGAGTTTAAGAGCCAGGAGTTTATGCTGTAGCTTTATAAAGACCCCACTTGGAGCACAGAAGAACCTCTATCTGAAAGAAGAGATGGGCAGGCACTATTTCATTCAGACAATTGATTATTCAGTTAATTGGTTCAATGCCTGTCCTCTGGGGCTTGGAGTTTTCTGTTTTAAGTTCACTCCCCATTCAGGAGATGACACAGTATCATACCCATGTGTGAGCCCTACACCCCATGCTGCCCACACCACCCCTTCATCCTGTCTGCCCCCCACCCAGTCTTGTCCAACAGCGCTGCTTCCCTCCACCCGTGTCCCCCAACCCCATCTAACACTGTCCCCTCTCCAGGGCAGCTGGACTGGACACAAACAACAAGGCAGCTCCGGCTGTTGCCTTTTAGGGGGTGAGTCTCCAAATAGAGCACACATGGTACGCGCACAACTTCGTACTGCAATGTTTTGACAGGTTCCACCTTTGCCCTGTACAGGAGAGATTATCTGGGGAAGGGGGGTTGAGGGTACACTGCTGTGTAGAACTCTAGGGAAAGTGAGATCAATCATTTGGAGACAGTGCCTGGGCTCCCATCAGTCCAGGACTGTTCACTTGGCAACATTTCAGGAAGCAGATGAGTGTTGGAAACACATCTTTGATGCAATGTTTCTATCAGGACTCGAGATCTCCTTCGGGTAATGCAATATTCAGATTATCGAAGTTCCTCTGTATTGTGTTCAGTTCTGGTCACCTCAGGAAGGATGTGAAAGCTTTCGGGAGGGTACAGAGAAGACTTAGAAGGATGTTGCCTGGACTGGAGGGCATGCATTCTGAAGTAAGGTTGAGGGAGCTAGGACTTTGCTCATTGGAACGAAGAAGGATGAGAGCTGACTTGATAGAGGTGTACAAGATGATAGGCACAGAGTGGATAGCCAGAGATGTTTTCCCATGACGGAAATGTCTGTCATGAAGGGGTATAATTTTAAAGTGATTGGAAAATGGTTTAGGGGAGATGTCAAGAACCTACCTCTGACACAGATGGGTGGATGAAATACACTGCCAGCAGTGGTGGTAGGGTCCGATTACATTAGGGACATTTTAAGCAAATAGTGTCATAGAGATGTACAGCATGGAAACAAACCCTTCGGTCCAACTCGTCCATGCTGACCAGATATCCCAACCTAATCTAGTCCCACCTGCCCGTACCTGGCCCATATCCCTCCAAACCCTCCCTATTCATATACCCATCTAGATGCCTTTTTAAATGTTGCATGGCACCAGCCTCCACCACTTTCTCTGGCAGCTCATTCCATACATGTACCACCCTCTGTGTTTTTAAAAAAAAAAAAAGCTGCCCCTTGGGTCTCTTTTGTATCTTTCCCCTCTCACCCTAAACCTCTGCCCTCTAATTGTGGACTTTCCCACCTCCGGGAAGAGACTTGGTCTATTAACCTATCCATGTCCCTCATGATTTGAAAAACCTCTAAGGTCACCCCTCCGCCTCTGACACTGCAGGGGGATAGGTATATAGATTATAGTAAAATGAAGAGTTAGTTTGATCAGGGTAGGATGAAAGGTTGGCACAAAGAGGGCTGAAGGGCCTGTACTGTGCTATAGTGTTCGATGTTCGAATAACAAATTCCCATCTGAATCTCTGTCCCGCTCCTGTCAAGCATTTCAAATCCAATCACTCCATTCTCTATTTAATCCCTGGTTCCTTTGTCATCTTTAAATCTATGCCTCTTGCTTGTTCCTTCACTCACCCAGAAGTAGTTTTTAAATTTATTCTCCCTTAACAGTTTGGTTTTTTAAACACGCTTCCTTTTGAATCATCACATGGTTATCTCCAGAGCCTCAACATTTCCTAGTCTATCTCAACTTGTTCGTTTTTTTTAACTCTGATCTCCCCATAAGTCACCCATTGCTCCCTTGACTTACTGACAATCCTGCCTCAAATCTACCGTCAACCACTCCTCATAAACAAAAACTTCACCCTCCAAGCTAAGAATAGTTCACAGGTCGGCGCAACATTGAGGGCCGAAGGAAGGGCCTGTTCTACGCTGTATTGTTGTATGTTCTAACTCCTCTCTCCTTGACAAACTGCATCCCCTTTTAGCTTAATTTTTCCTCTCCAAGCCTTGATGACACGGCCTCCTTTTCAAACATGTTGCTCCTTCCCCTTGTGCATGAATGACTCCAATCATGTTTTTGTCTCTGGCATTGTTTTTAAGTGGCTCCTATCAACAAAAGTTGAACCGATCAGTCACATGTCATTTATTTTAAATAAGCTCACTTGTAACCGGTTGAGAAATAGTGCTGATTACATTGATCAATCTTGATATGGAAGATTGCTGGGGCTTCTAAATACTTACCTGAACCAATCCTCCATGGCTAAGCATCAAAGTAAGAAAATGATTTCCCAGAATCTAGCTAATCAAATGGGTCAGAGAACCAAAATTGCTCAAATCTCAACAGGTCTGGCAGCATCCATGAAGAGAAATCAGTTAACATTTCTGGTCTGGTGACCCTCCTTCAGAACTGATGGTAGCTAGAAAAATGTTGGATTTTATACAGAAGGTGGGGTGAGGGAGGGGGGAAAGCAGTTAATTATCTCTTTTGGATAGAGCCTAAAGTGCGAGAAGAACAGTTGGACAGACAAAGAAGTAGATAATTATCTGGCGAGGAGTGTGAATAGCTGTTAATGGAGACTGTTGGTGGCTAACAACAATAAGTAGTGTGTAGTGGTAGATTGTGAGATAACAAGGGTGTGTGTGTGTGTGCATGTGTGTGTGCATGCGTGCGTGCGTGTGTCACATCGGGCCTGCTGGCCCCGGGCCCCGACGGCCACAGGGACCCGGCGAGGCCCCGCCCGTCCTCTAGCATCTTGTGCAGGGCGTCGCTGGAGCCCTGCAGCATGCCCGGGACCGATATTGGCCAGAGAATGGGGTAGTGTGACGTAGTCGGCAACTGGAAGCCTAAGGCCATTTTTGTGGACAACATGGGTGTCTCCTGCAAAGCACTCACCCAGTCTATCCTTCATTTTCCCCACCATTGAGGAGACCACATTGTGAGCGGTAAATGCAGTAGACTAAATTGTGAGAAGTGCAGGTAAAGTGCTGCTTCGCCTGGCAGGTGTGTTTGGGTCCTTGGATAGAGTGAGAAAGGAAATGGGGAAGTGTTACACTTTTGGCAACTGCATGGCAAGGTGCCATTGGGCTGTAGGTGCTGTTGGGAGTGGACCAAGGTGTTCTGAAGGGAACTGTCCCTGTGGAAGGCAGACAAGGGAGGGAGGGGGCTAAAAGGTCTAAAAATTGATAAATCTCCTGGCCCAGATGGGCTACATCTGCAGATTCTGAGGGATGTGGTTGAAAAAATAGCTGAGGCGTTGGTTGTAATCTTTCAAAAATCAATGGAGTCAGGGAAAGTCCCAGATGTTGGAAAATCACTGTTGTAACCCAATTGTTCAAGAAAGGGTCAAGGGGAAAAAAAAGATGGAAAATTATACGCCAATTAGGCTAACCTCCAGTTGTAGGTAAAATTCTAGAATCCATCGTTAAGGATAAGATTTCTATCTTCTCATTCTGGGAGTGTGTGGGTAAGTGACGTTGAAATGCCTATCAGCCATGATTGAGTGGCAGGAGTGGACTCGATGGGCTGAGTGGCCTTACTTCCACTCCTATTTCTTATGGTGTTATGGTTCTTATGTGTTTGGAGGTGGCAGAAATGGTGGCTAACTATATTCTGGATATGGATGTTGGTGGGATGGTGGATAAGGACAAGGGGGACCATATTGCTGTTGGGGGAAAGAGGGTGAGGACAGAAGTGCAGGAGATGGGTTGGACCTAGTTAAAGTCTCTGGAAACAATGATGCTGGTGAGTTCTTGGCTGAGTAAGAGGGTGGAGGCTCCCTTGTAGAAGATGGCATCAGAACATGTGCCATGGAGACAGGGGATCTGGGAGAATGGAATAGAGTCTTTTGGAAGCAAGGTGCGCAGATGTGTAGTCCAGGTAACTGGCCAGTCTGTCCCGAGAAATAGAAATAACAGATGTCAAGGAAGGAGGAGTGACAGCTGGACTAAGTCAAAGTGAGGGTGAGGTGGAATTTGAAAGTGAAATCAATTAAACCTTTCCAATTCCAGGAGAGAACGAGAGAGCGCGAGATCAATGATATCAGAGTTGTGGGTGGGTTTGGAATAGAACTGGAACAAGGAATGTTCCATGTACCTCACAGAGACAGGTGTAACTAAGGTCCATGTGGGTACCCATGGCCACACCTCTGAACTGAAGAAAATGAAGGTGGTAGGTGAGGATGGTTCAGGCCTTCGCTCCAGGAAGATGCAGAGAGCCCTGATACCGTCCTGATAGGGGATGGACATCAGAAGGGTTTATATTTCCATGGGAAAGAGGCAGCAGCTGTACCCTGCAAGTTGGAAATTCCAAAACTGGTGTGAAGTGTCAGGAATTGCAGGTGTATGTAAGTGGGTGGGAACTGGGCTAGGGCAGATGAGTTCTGTGGGGCAGGAGCAGGTAGGAACAATGGATCTGCCCAGGCAGTCCTGTTAGTAAATTTTCGGAAGCAGGTAGAAGTGAGCGGTGTGCTGTTGGTATGCTATCAACTTGGAGTCAGTGCAGGGGAGACCACGCAATGAATTGAGGTCTATGTCCATTGTTAACACAATGGTCTGATGTTCCATGGTGAGGTCATGGTCTGGGTGAGATGGGAGGAGATACCTGCAAGCTGGCCTTCAGCCTCTGCAATGTAGAGGTCAGTCAGCCAGTTAACAACAAAACCACCTTTTTTGGTAGGCTTAATCACCAAGTCAAGGTTAGATCTGAGTGCACAGAGTGCAGTCAGTTCAGGAGGAGATAGGTTGGAATAAGTTGGGGGGGTAGAGAAAATGAAGTGACCAATGTCATGTTGACCATGTTCAACGAACAGGTCGAGTGCAGCAAAAAGGCCAGAGAAAGGAGTAAAGATGGGTGAAGGGGTCTGTGGGATGGGGAGAGAATTCTTGCCCAAAGATGTGGGTATGGAAGAGTTCGATGTCATGTCATGCCTGAAATTCATGATAGGGGATGCAGCGCGATAGATATGAGACCTTTTACTAAGTATAGAATGCTCCGTATCGGAGTCGAAGTTTAGGAGGAATGGTGATTGTGACTGGAGGTCCTTGGCTTTGCAAGAGTTGGCAGTTACAACCTCCAGAGTCTTGTTGTAACAGTGAGTAATGTTCCTGTCCAAAATCTTTTTTTTTCGAGGTGTTTAGATGTTGAATTCTTCCCATTGTTCCACTGAAGAACAGCAGTTGGGTATTCAGAGTCCTAGAGACGTACAGCATGGAAACAGACCCTTCGGTCCAACCTGAACATGCTGACCAGATTTCCCAACCAACCTAGTCCCACCTGCCAGCACCTGGCCCATATCCCTCCAAACCCTTCCTATTCATATACCCATCCAAATGCCTTGTAAATGTTGCAATTGTACCAGTCTCCACCACTTCCTCTGGCAGCTCATTCCATACACTTACAACCCTCTGTCTGGAAAAAGTTGCCCCCGAGGTCTCTTTTATATCTTTCCCCTCTCGCCCTAAACCTATGCCCTCTAGTTCTGGACTCCCCAACCCCAGGGAAAAGACTTTGTCTATTTATTCTATCCATGCCCCTCATAATTTTGTAAACCTCTATAAGGTCACCCCTCCGCCTCCGACGCTCCAGGGAAAACAGCCCCAGCCTGTTGAGCCTCTCCCTGTAGCTCAGATCCTCCAACCCTGGCAACATCCTTGTAAATCTTTTCTCTCTTTGTTCAGCAACACTCCCTAGGACCTTACCATTAAGTGTATAAAGTCCTGCTAAGATTTGCTTTCCCAAAATGCAGCACCTCGCATTTATCTGAATCAAACGCCATCTGCCGTTTCTCAGCCCATTGGCCCATCTGGTCCAGATCCTGTTGTAATCTGAGGTAACCCTCTTCGCTGTCCACTACACCTCCAATTTTGGTGTCCTCTGCAAACTTACTAACTGTACCTCTTATGCTCGCATCCAAATCATTTATGTAAATGACAAAAAGTAGAAGGCCCAGCACTGATCCTTGTGGCACTCCACTGGTCACAGGCCTCCAGTCTGAAAAACAACCCTCCACCACCACCCTGTCTTCTACCTTTGAGCCACTTCCGTACCCAAATGGCAAGTTCTCCCTTTATTCCATGAGATCTAACCTTGCTAATCAGTCTCCCATGGGGAACCTTGTTGAATGCCTTACTGAAGTCCATATAGATCACATCTGTTCTGCCCTCATCAATCTTCTTTGTTACTTCTTCAAAAAACTCAATCAAGTTTATGAGACATGATTTCCCACACACAAAGCCATGTTGATGACCCTGAATCAGTCCTTGCCTTTCCAAATACATGTACATCCTAACCCTCGGGATTCCCTCCAATAACTTGCCCACCATTGAGGTCAGGCTCACCAGTCTATAATTCTCTGGCTTGTTTTTACCACCCTTCTTAAACAGTGTCACTACGTTTGCCAAACTCCAGTCTTCTGGCACCTCTACTGTGACTATCAATGATACAAATATCTCAGCAAGAGGTGCAGCAATCACTTCCCTAGCTTTCCAGAGTTCTCGGGTACACCTGATCAGGTCCTGGGGATTTATCCAATTTAACCGTTTCAAGACATCCAGCACTTCCTCCTCTGTAATCTGGACAGTTTGCAAGTTGTCACCATCTATTTCCCTACAGTCTATATCTTCCATATCCTTTTCCACAGTAAATACTGAAAATATTCATTTAGTATCTCCCCCATTTTCTGTGGCTCCACACAAAGGCCGCCTTGCTGATCTTTGAGGGGCCCTATTCTCTCCCTAGTTACCCTTTTGAGTCCTTAATATATTTGTAAAAACCCTTTGGATTCTCCTTAATTGTATTTGCCAAAGCTATCTCATGTCCCCGTTTTGCCCTCCTGATTTCCCTCTTAAGTATACTCCTACTTTCTTTGTACTCTTCTAAGGATTCACTTGCTCTATCCTGTGTGTACCTGACATATGCTTCCTTCTTTTTCTTAACCAAACCCTCAATTTCTTTAGTCATCCATCATTCCCTATACCTACCAGCCTTCCGTTTTCACCCTGACAGGAATATACTTTCTCTGGATTCTTGTTCTCTCATTTTCTGAAGGCTTCTCATTTTCCAACCGTCCCTTTACCTGTGAACATCTGCCTCCAATCAGCTTTCGAAAGTTCTTGCCTAATACCGTCAAAATTGGCCTTTCTCCAGTTTAGAACTACAACTTTTAGATCTGGTCTACCCTTTTACATCACTATTTTAAAACAAATAGAATTATGGTCGCTGGCCCCAAAGTGCTCCCCCACTGACACCTCAGTCACCTGCCCTACCTTATTTCCCAAGAGTAGGTCAAGTATTGCACCTTCTCGAGTAGGTACATCCACATACTGAATCAGAAAATTGTCTTGTACACACTTAAGAAATTCCTCTCCATCTAAACCTTTAATACTATGGCAGTCCTAGTCGATGTTTGGAAAGTTAAAATCCCCTACCATAACTACAATATTATTCTTACAGATAGCTGAGATCTCCTTACAAGTTTGTTTCTCAATTTCCCTCTGACTATTGGGTGGTCTATAATACAATCCCAATAAAGTGATCATCCCTTATTTCTCAGTTCCACCGAAATAACTTCCCTGGATGTGTTTCTGGGAATATCTTCCCTCAGCACAGCTGTAATGCTATCCCTTATCAAAAATGCCACTCCCCCTCCTCTCTTGCCTCCCTTTCTATCCTTCCCGTAGCATTTGTATCCTGGAACATTAAGCTGCCAGTCCTGCCCATCCCTGAGCCACATTTCTGTAATTGCTATGATATCCCAGTCATGCCCTGAGTTCATCTGCCTTCCCTGTTAGGCCCCTTGCATTGAAATAAATGCAGTTTAATGTATTAGTCCTTCACTGTCCCTACCTGCCCTGTTTGTTCGACTCACGTCTGTTCTCAGCTGTACCCGTCTCAGGTCGATCTCTTTCCTCATTATCTCCCTGGGTCTCACTGCCCCCGCACCTTTTCTTCCACGCACACACGCACACACACCTCTTACTAGTTGAAATCCTCCCAGGCAGTTCTAGCAAATGTCCCTGCCAGTATATTAGTCCCCTACCGATTCAGGTGCAATCCGTCCTTCTTGTACAGGTCACTTCTACCCCAAAAGAGATTCCAATGATCCAAAAATGTGAATCCTTCTCCCATACACCAGCTCCTCAGCTATGCATACATCTGCTCTATCCTCCTATTCCTGCCCTCACTAGCTCGTAGCACTGGGAGTAATCCAGATATTACTACCCTTGAGGACCTCCTTTTTTTAAATTTCTGCCTAACTCTCTGTAATCTCCCTTCAGAATCTCAACCTTTTCCCTTCCAATATCGTTGGTTCCAATGTGGACAATGGCCTCCTGCTGGCCCCTCGCCCCCATGAGAACATTCTGCATCCTCTCTGAGACATCCTTGATCCTGGCACCAGGGAAACAACACACCATTCTGCTTTTTCTCTGCTGGCCACAGAAACGTCTATCTCTACCTCGGACTACAGAATCCCCTAACACAATTGATGTCTTGGAAGCCGACGTACCCCTCGTTGCATTAGAGCCAGTCGCAACACCAGAAACTTGGCTGTTTGTGCTACGTTCCCCTGAGAATCCATCACCCCCCTACATTTTACAAAACAGCATACCTGTTTGAAATGGGTATATCACAAGACTCCTGCCCTAGGTGCCAACCTCTCTCTCCCTTCCTGGAGTTAACCCATCTATGTGAATGTATCTGAGACTTGCGCCCCCTCCCCCCCCACCCCCCCCCCCACCTCCTATAAAATACCATCCATCACATACAGTTGCTGTTGCAATTTCCTCATCGCTTCTATCTGTCTCTCCAACCGATCCACTCAATCTGATAAGATTTGCATCCAACAGCATTTATGGCAGATATAATCCACAGTAACCCTTAAACTCTCTTTAAACTCCCACATCTAACAAGAAGTACATATCACTGCAAAGGCCACTTTTGCTCCTTCACAATCTACCGACCCAGAAAATAACAGTCTTCTTCCTCTACAAACACTGCCCCAGGTTAAATTAATAGCTATGGCTTATATTTTAAGTTTAATGAAGAAATTTGTCTCCAAAAACACACGAAAGAATCCACTATACTCACTACTGCAGCCTTTCTCTTGGACAGACTTAAAACAACAATTAACTTACCTGATTCTGTGCTGTGAACTTTGCCAACAGTTCCTCCAAGATTAGTTGTGAATTTCGCTGTCTGTTAATTTTCCCAGATCCCTCTGATTTATTTTCTTTTTGTTTGTTCTCTTTTTTTTTTTTGCCCCAACCACCCAGTTGGAGTGAGGGGTGAACTTGAGTGAGGGTTGGTGGGAAAAGAGTTAACAAATTTTGAGTAGTAATAACCTATTTCTATTCTTCCTTCAGAGTGCCTGATGATTATCAAAGTAAACGTTCATTGGGATCTGTGGAGGCCCTGGAGGAGAACCCAAGAAACCCCCATCAAATATTGATTGGATATAGCAGAGGCCTTATCATATTGTGGGATTTGCAGACTAGTGAAGCAACACATCAGTTTTTGGGAGATCTGGTATGGTTTTCTTTGCATAATCTGTTCTGAGAATATGGATGGACTGGGAGCTGTGAACTACCCTTTGAGTACTTGGTGATCTTATCTGTTTGCCATCCACAGCAGCTGGAGAGTGTGACCTGGCAGAGGGATGGACGGCAGATCATCAGCTCCCATAGTGATGGTAGCTACTGCCAATGGCCAGTATCAAACAATGATCGATCACCACAGCCTTTAGAAAACAAAGTGCCTTATGGTCAGTATGATCCTGTGGAATAATGTACTTATGCCGAAAGCCAACAAGGAGATTGCCTAAAAATATGAACTGGAAAGCTTAGTGGACAGGAAAACCTGAAGTTGGCCAGATTACTGCATGCCCTGAGCAATGTGTCCTGCCTTTTCTTAAAGGAATTACTTGTCCAGTTCATTGATATATTTGTCTGCAGTCTACTAACTCAGGACAGACCAGGGCAGAGGCTAGTGGAAGACAGGCTGAGGAAATGCAGACGAGTAAAAGAATTGCTTGTTACTATTGGAACTAAACGTGAATTAAGACATTATAAACAATTTCACAAACTGTGTATTTGACCTGGCTTATGGTAAATATCGCCGTGGGATGTGCAGAAACCAAGATATTCAGCTCCCATGTGATCTCTGGACTCCAGATCTGTTACTAAGCTTCTTTCTACTTTCTTGTCCACAGGTCCTTTCCCTTGCAAAGCAATTCCAAAGATTCTTTGGCTTACAACCAAGCAAAGGTAGGTTGCTGCTGTTTGTCAAGCTTTGTGCAGTGTACAACACGAGTACAGAGGACTGGTAAAGGCCAGTAGCCTGGAATAAGAAGGATGTGCGGATAGAAGTAAGAAAGCAGGAATGAAGCAGTCTGTTCAAGTTAAGAATGCTTTTACATCAAGGCATATTGTGGTAAATAAGTAAGCTGCAGACTTGGGTTCTGCATTGTAGCAGCAGAAACCTGGATTAAAGAAAATTGCAAACTTAGTCTTGTAGCCAGGAATTTTGTGAAGGGAAAATAACAGTTGGCAATATTTAATCAAGCTATTATACTGTTGGACAGGATGGTTTGAGGGATAAATGACAGTTTCTTTGACTGTAATTAAGGACAATCAAGGGAGATACTACAATACTGACTGGATGCATGCTACTGCCCACACAATAGTGAGGAAAGAAAGGTGAAGGGGCAAAACAGTTGCAAGAATGAAAATAATTTCAACTTTTCTTGTCCAAAGAGAATGGGACAGTAATGGTAAAGGGAAAAGGAGCAATGTTCCTGAAGGTATGCAAGATAACTTTTCTTGGTGCTTAAGTGGAAGGTATGGCCTTAGATCTCATTCTAGGGAATGAAGTTGGATGAATGATTAATGTTTCAGTTGGGGAACAATTATCTCAGTGTTCATAATACTTATGGGCAAAGAATGAGCTAGTTTAAAAGCTCTTAACTGGGAATGGAAGCTTCAGTGAACTGAGGGCATCTGATCGAATGCATTGCAAGCAAAATTTGATCAGTAAACAATAATTGAATAATGGGAGGCCTTAAAGAAGAGAGCTCTTGGACAGCGTATACATGTTGCTGTGGTTGGGATGTGGGGAGAATAATCAAACGTGGTTGAAATGAGGTCAAAATAAGATGGGAGCTTTTGACGATTAAGTCCAAAATCCATTAGTGAACCAAGTTAAATAAAGGATTTTTCCAAATGAAATAGGAAAACAATGACAATAAGTTAGTGTCTCGTGTAAAAAGGAACAGTTTTTTTAAAAAATGTAAATGCTAGAAAAGCAATTAGAGATGATTTTAACGGTCATTAAAGCTGAACAGGTTGGTTTTGGAGATGCTCGACTTGGCTAAAATACCAAGTGAAGACTTTAGATCTGCTGTTACTGAAGAGGATGCTGATAATGTAGCAGTAAAAGGGATGGTTGTAAATAGAATAAAAATAGATAGAAGATCAAACTGTCACTCTTCAGCTGGTATGCCCCTGTACGTGGAAGCGAAACCTCCTAGTCTTCTCGGTATGGAAATCGTGGAAGTTATGCTTGCAGGGTTCCAATTCTCCAAGCATGGGATTGTGCCATAAGACTGGAAGATTGCAAATGTTCTACTGTTTTTTTTTGAAGTATGATGAGAAGGACAAACCTGGCAATTAAATGACCAGCCAGGCAACTACAGGTAGCAGAGGAGACAGTTGGGACAAATTTTAATTGATGTTTTGGTAAGGTGTGGGCTAACAAATACAAGCCAGTGCTAGTTTGTTGAAAACAAACTGTTTGAGCTTATTTGACTTCTTTTGAAGTGATATACAAAGTTACTGTATATTGTAATAGGTGTTTTGGTGAAGTTTCGCTTAATAGATTTGTTTGTAAATGTGATGTCTGTGGGATTAAAGTAACATGAGCAGTTTGGATACAAAATTTACCGAAGGATGAGGAGGATGCTGGGTTGGTGTGATTTAACCTCTGTTGGGTTTTACTTTGAAACCTGTGATATTCTTTTAGACCTGTCTTTGTATCTGTTGTGCTTGAAGCATTGGAGAAGATTTCAACAAGTGGGAATGTTGTCTTTCTGCAGGACTCCTTTCATCATCTTCAAAGGAGGGATGCCTCGGGCCAGCTATGGTGACCGACATTGTATCTCTGTCCTACATGGCTCCAAGCAGATTGCGTTTGACTTCACTTCTCGGGTCATTGATTTCTTTGTTGTTGATGAGGGTGAATCCAAATCTGGTAAATATGTTAAGTGTTTGTCCCTTTTTTTTTAAGTTGTGAAAACTAACATATTTGTCAACAAAAATAAATGATACATGATCCATGTATTCTTGTTGCCACCAATCTTGTGTATTTATGCACTCTCACTAATGTTGCTCTGCCACTGTTTCTGAGCAAGAGCCTGTAAATCAACAATGTGTATACAAACCTTCTTAAGTCAAAAATTGAACCATACAGATCAAGCACCTGACACAATTTTCTGCAATGCAACTTTAAGATGGTGAACTTTTTCTGTACCAGGTGATGTTTAATGAGGAACTTGGACTTCGCTCTGTATCTAGCTCCACATTGTACCTGCATTGGGAATGTTTGTTGATTTCTGATGTTTTTAAGTAATTAGCTTTGAGATTCAATTTAGTAGATGCTGAGCTAATCATAAGTTTCAAAATCACACTTGGCAGTTTCTGCTGTATCATTCGGTTCCAACTTTTATTATACTTAGAAAACTTAGAATTGATTTGATATTTCATGAGGAGAAAGTGAGGGCTGCAGATGCTGGAAATCAGAGCTGAAAATGTGTTGCTGGAAAAGCGCAGCAGGTCAGGCAGCATCCAGGGAACAGGAGAATCGACGTTTCGGGCATGAGCCCTTCTTCAGGATTGAGGAAAGTGTGTCCATCAGGCTAAGATAAAATGTAGGGAGGAGGGACTTGGGGGAGGGGCGTTGGAAATGCGATAGGTGGAGGGAGGTCAAGGTGAGGGTGATAGGCCGGGTGGGGTGGGGGCGGAGAGGTCAGGAAGAAGATTGCAGGTTAGGAAGG